>NC_041215.1:120806394-120827423 GCF_002837175.3 Physeter macrocephalus | reverse complement strand
GGAGGATGGGAGGGAGACGCAAGAGGGAGGGGATATGGGGATATATGTATATGTATAGCTGATTCACTTTGTTATAAAGCAGAAACTAACACACCATTGTAAAGCAATTATACTCCAATAGAGATGTTTAAAAAAGGGGGTTCCTGGGTCCCATCAGACTCCAAAAAGGTGAGAAGTACTTGCTACCCATTCTCAAAGATAAACACACTATTTAAATGCTGGAAATATTATAATCTTTGGCCTATTTTACTTTCCATCTATGTGTCTTATTTCCCCAAATCAATTACCAGCTCTTGAGAGTATATATTAAGTCACATAGTTCTTTATTTCTTCCACAGGCAGTCTCTCTATTACTGTTTGTTGATTGACTAATAGAACTCCTGGAAGCTTCAACGATCTAAACCCAGTTTCATATTCAGTAATCAGGAGACGAATAATATGACAGGAGAAGGAAACGTACTGAGATCAAATCTTCCATATAAGTTGGCAAACCATGGGGATAACCCCTGGATCTTGCTTCTTGGAAACTAAATATAGCTGTAGAAGAAAAAGCTCTATTGGAATTTTCCATCAAGGCTGATAGAGTAGGGCAGAGTGCCCAGATGTCAAAGCAGACTCCAAGCTAGGAAAATACTCCTGGGCAAGATGGCATCATTTTTTTTTACATACTAGAAGGCTTATAAAATAATACCAGACAGCCTGGGATCCTAGTATTTGCAAAGAACCCCCCTCTGCACAGAACACACATCACTCTCTGGCACCAGAGCTGAAGAGGGTTCTGGGGCCCTCAGTGGTACTTTTATACCAAGACACTCTGACTATTCCAGTTATCTTTGTTTTATGATAAACAGCCAGGACTGCATGGCATAAAATAACCACCAGTTTCTTTTGGTCACAGATTCTGTGTCAGGAATTCAGGCACAGTAGGGATGGCTTTTTTCTGCTTCCTGATTATCTGGGGCTTTCAAGTTGGTTTCTGCAGGCGCATGTCTGGCACCTGGGCTGGGATGGCTGGAGGATCAGCCAGAACATCTGTCTACACGTGGCCTCTCCATGTGGGTTGGGTTTCTCACAACGTAGTGGGGAGGGGCTTCCCAAGGGGGCGGGTCTCTGGAGAGAGAGCATTGTGAGAGGACCAGGTGGAAGCCTCATGGGCTTTTCCAGCCCTCCCATCATATTCTATTGGCCAAGGTGGTCACAATCTGTCCAGAATCAACAGGAAGGGACACAGACCCCACCCCTTGATAGGAAGAGTGCCAAAGAAGTCTGGAGCCATGTTTTACAATCACCACACTGACCATATGAGCATGACTGCTCCCAAGCTTAGAGATAATATACAGAGCCACAAGTGGGTCAGACATGGGGTGGTCTCTCACCTGAGGAGAGAAGAGGGGGGAGTGGCCCCAGCAAACCCCTCAAGTTTGTCTTTCCAGAATCTTGAGTCCACCCTGCCCCAAGACAGGCATCCCGGAGGAGTCTCACCTCTCCGGTCATGATCCTAACCCACCCCCCCACCCTGATTGCCATTCTTCCTACACATCCTTAAACCTCCAAATTACCCTCCAGCAGAAAACCTGCTCCCACAAAGTGAGTTCTGCATGTCGGTGTGTCTCATTGTTCTTCTATTAATACACATCATTCACAAACACTACGTTCCTTAAAAGATACCCTCAGCTGTCACTTACATAAGAGAACTTGGCAAAACAGATGGAGCGCTCCAGTGGTGTCTTTGCCTGAGGCAGTATATATGCTAATATCTGGGCACAGACACCTTGAACTGCTTTGATTCCCCACTAAGTTCCATCAGCTGGGAAGTTCGAAGAGGTGAGCAAGATCTTAGAAGAGTGAGTGAAGGAAGCTTTTCTTTCTCCCCAAGAAAATAGAATCACCTTCTCATTTGTCAAACAGTTGAAGAAATCTACAGAGCTACTCCCCAAAATCAGCAGGAAGGGAGGAAGCTTGATGCTATCTAAAGAAAGTTCCTACACATAGAAAGAAGAGACGTGGTACCTAGGACTTAGGCAAAAAGGGCATTTCAGAGAGAAAGAATGGCATGCACAAAGATGCAGAGGCAGGATTGTGCCAGGCTTCTTCCCAGAGCAACAAGATGGATGGCCTACCTGGAGAGGAGGGTTTGGGTTTGGGAGCTGGAGAGGACATGTATTATTTTGTCTGCCCAAACCAGGACTCCCCCACCTTCTCTGGGCAACAGCTCCTTCCCCATTTGGTTCTCCGTAGCCCTGGAATGGGCATGTGACTCAGGCTGGACTAATTCTAGTAACTGGTCCTTTTGACATCAGTGATTGGCCCAGGGATAGGCAAATGACCCAGCAAGGCCAATCAGAGCCCAAGCTCAGGAATGTTTCCAACTGGAGTTCGTGGGAAGAGCTCACTTTTTTCTCTGCTCTCGAGAGGAGAGAGAAGAGAGTATACAGAGTTGAAGAGCCCAAGCTCTTCAGTAGGAATGACTCCAAATCCCAGGCCCACCTCTTTCCTGGCTCTGTGAGCTTGTGCAGGTTTTTCACCAAGGCTCAGTTTCCTCATCTGTAAAATGGGGGTAACCACACCCACCTCATAGGGTTGTGTTGAGGATTAAATGAGAATGTATGTCACGTGCTTAGAATAGTGCCTGGACTTACTAAGAGCTCCATAGATGGTTGTTATTATGTTAAAGACAATATCTCCAAAGCTGCCGACACCATGGTACCAGCTTTAGGGGTAAATCAGTCCTCGAAGGAGGCAGGAATGAGCAACCTGTCCTCCCTGCAGCTTGTTTATAGTAATCAAGAAATTCTCTTTTTATTTAAGCTGATTTGATTTTGATTTCTGTCACTGGCACCCAAAAAGTGGCTGAGTGGTTAAAAAAAAAAATTTAAGAGCAAAAATACTTAGAAATATATCCTTAATATGTTCCCCTAATTACACAATTCATTGAATTAATGCTAGTTTGGTGGCTATTTCTTTTTTGTGGTTCCTTTCCCCTAAGGTTACTTGCTAAGCTCCTGAAAATATGAGTCAAGCTGGAGGAAGTTCCAAAAAGAAGTTGGGAGGGGGACAGGGATACATGTTGGAGACGTGGAGAAGATTAAGTGGTCCATCAGCCTTTTGGATTCCAAGCCCTGAGAAACTTCGGAGCCCCTAACACCTCTGACTCCCAACCAATGAGAGCCCAGAGTGCTAGGTCAGAACTCAGGTTCAGTATCCCAGATCATAAATGGGAATCAGAGAGGCAGAATCCTCATGAGAAACCAAATAGAAAAGCCAAGCAGGGATTCCCGGGTGGCGCAGTGGTTGAGAATCTGCCTGCTAATGCAGAGGACACGGGTTCAAGCCCTGGTCTGAGAGGATCCCACATGCTGCAGAGCAACTAGGCCCGTGAGCCACAACTACTGAGACTGCGCGTCTGGAGCCTGTGCTCCGCAACAAGAGAGGCCGCGATAGTGAGAGGCCCACGCACCACGATGAAGAGTGGCCCCCACTTGCCACAACTAGAGAAAGCCCTGGCACAGAAACGAAGACCCAACACAGCAAAAATAAATTAATTAATTAATAAACTCCTACCCCCAACATCTTCTTTAATTAAAAAAAAAGCCAAGCAAACAGGAGAAGAATGCCCGCTCTCACCACTATAACGTAACAGTGCTGTGAGAGTCATAAACATAAATAAGAAAAATTATCATTATTTGCACCTACTTTTGAATCTACATCTGGAATACCAAAGAGAATCAAGTAAAAAAACAACAAAAAAGAAAGAACTATTAAAATCAATAGGAAAATTCAATAAGGTGGCTAGCTATAAAAATTTATATATGAAAATCAATAGCTTGCTATATACACATAACTAATTTGAAAATATAATGAAAGAAAAAATCCCATTTTAAAAGGAGCCATCAAAAAATGTCAAAACAAAGCTAAGGATAAACCTAATAAGGAATGTGCAGAACCTATATGAAAAATAACTTTAAAATGCTAATGAGGGCCTTCCATAAATTTTTTAAAGCTGGGCAGATGATTAGGTAGAGTGGGAGAATACACATATGGCACCAGAGAACAGAGATCAGAGAAACCAGATAAAAGAGAAAACAGAAGCAGAGGTGGGAAGGGAGAACCTGAAATTCTTCTCGGGCCAATGAGAGTGTGGTTACACGTGGTTTCTGGGGGTGCCCATGGCTCTGGGCATGGCTCGGGAGGAGCTGCCCATCATCCAGCTCTGAGTCACCACTCCCTCCCTGGGGACAGGTTGCATTCTAAGACCCCAAGATTTAGGGGCAGGCCTGGGGGCTGACCAAGCCAGCAAAGGTGGACACTGGGCCGCAGAGGCATTGCTGCTAACAGAAGTGGCATCCCATTCCAGTTAAATGAAAATCAGACCCTCCCTCTGGTTTCTGTCTTTGTTTTTGGCCTCACCGTTTGGCATGCAGGATCTTAGTTCCCCGACCAGGGATCGAACCCCCTGCATTGGGAGCACAGAGTCTTAATCACTGGACTTCCAGGGAAGTCCCTAGACCCTCCATTTCTAAATATATATTTTAGTATTATTTAAGTATGGTACAGCCAACAGACCAGGCGATGACTTCCATTGAAAATGATAGTTTGTGTTTTTTCAACAAATAGTGCCGGAACAATTGGACATTCACATGTAAAAAAAAAATCTAGACACAGACCTTATACCCTTCACAAAAATTAAGTCAAAATGGATCACAGATCCAAATGCAAAACACAAAACTATAAAACTCCTAGAAGATAACATAGGAGAAAACCCAGATGACCTTGGATATAATGATAACTTTTTAGATAAAACACCAAAAGCATGATCCATGAAAGTAATAATTGATAAGCTGGACTTCATTAGAATTTAAAATGTCTGCTCTGCAAAAGACAATGTCAAGGAAATGAGAAGAGAAGCCACAGACTGGGAGAAATTATTTGCAAAGGACACATCTGATAAAGGACTGTTATCCAAAATATACAAAGAACTCAAAACTCAACAATAAGAAAACAACCAACCTAATTTAAAAATGGGTCAAAGATCGCAACAGACACCTCACCAAAGAAGATATACTGATGGCAAATAAGCATATGAAAAGATGTGCTCCACATCATATGTTATCAGGGAAATGTAAATAAAAACAAAAAGATACTACTATCCACCTATTAGAAAGGCCAAAATCCAGAACACTGACAACACCAAATGCGGGAGAGTGTGTAGAACAACTGGAACTCTCATTGGGAATGCAAAATGGCACAGCCACTGTGGAAGACACTTTAGTGGTTTCTCACAAAGCTAAACATACTCTTACCATATGATCCAGCTATTACTATCCTTGGTATTTACTCAAAGGAGTTGAAAACTTACATCCACACAAAAACCTGCACATGGATTTTTATAGCAGCTTTACTCATAATTGCCCAAACTTGGAAGCAACCAAAATGTCTTTCAGTGGGTGAATGGATAAATAAACTGTGGTACATCTAGACAACAGAATGTCGTTCAGTGCTAAAAGAAATGAGCTATTAAGCCATGAAAAGACATGGAGGAGCGTTAAATGAATGAAACCAATCTGAAAAGGCTCCATACTGTGAGATTCCAACTATATATACTGGAAAAGGCAGAACTACAGAGACAATAAAAAGATCAGTGGTTACAAAGGGCTGGTGGTGGATGAATAGATTAAGCAACTAAGAAATTTTAGGGCAGTGAAAATACTCTGTGTGATATCATAATAGTGGATACTTATCATTATACATCTGTCCAAACCTACAGAATGCACAACACCGGAGTGAAAAGTAATGTAAACCATGGGCTTTGGGTCACTGTAGGTTCATCAACTGTAACAAATGTACCACTCTGGGGTGGGGGGAATGTTGATAGTGGGGGAGGCTATAAATGTGCGGGGGCAGAGGGTACCTGGGAAATCTGTGTACTTTTCCCTCAATTTTGCAGTGGACTTTGAACTGCTCATAAAAAATAAAGTCTTAATTTTAAAATAATAATTAGTTGATTAATTTGTAAAGATCGTCTGTTATACTCACAGGTCTCAAAAGAAAGGCACCATGCCATGACACCCCAGGACACACAGGAAGCACCAGGGCCAGTCAGGAGGAAGAAGGAGCAAGGGGAAAAGGGGGTCAAGAGCCTTCATCGTGGTTTCCACGTGAAGAAACAGGTGAGGCAGGGTAAGCCGGCTTAGCATTGGCTAATTTCAATGAGTCACTGGGCGCTGGGGCAGAGGGGCTGTCCCTAGTTGGGTGGTACCTGGCCCACATGTGATTAAGGCAGGAGAATAGTGGCCCAGAGTGTACGAATTTGATGTGGGAGGTGGTTGAGGGTATGGGCTCTGGAGTGGTGGGCTTGCAGGTGAGTCATCTGCTATCTCTAGGAATTAGCTCTCCCTGGGAGGGGAAGTCTCTCCAGAGTCAGCGAGGCCCCAAGATACCAAAGCATCAAAAATACAAAACAAAAAGACGTGATGAATACACCCACCTGTCACAGCTCACAGAGCATTTCCACTTTCAGGAGCCAGTATCTTCTTCACTACCTCCCTGGGGCAAAATCCACACGCCTTGGGACTTCCCTGGTGGTGCAGTGGTTAAGAATCTGCCTGCCAATGCAGGGGACACGGGTGCGAGCCCTGGTCCGGGAAGATCCCACATGCCATGGAGCAACTAAGCCCATGCGCCACAGCTACTGAGCCTGAGCTCTAGAGCCCGCGAGCCACAACTACTGAGCCCACGTGCCACGACTACTGAAGCCCACATGCCTAGAGCCTGTGCTCCGCAGCAAGAGAAGCCACCGCGATGAGAAGCCCGTGCACTGCAACAAAGAGTAGCCCCCACTTGCCATAACTAGAGAAAGCCTGTGCGCAGTAGTGAAGACCCAACGCAGCCAAAAATAAATAAATAAATTTATTTTTTTAAAAAAAAATCCACGCACCCAGTTTTCTAAAGCTCATCTTGGATAAACCAACTACCCAGGGTCACATGTGGCTCTTTGGTGGCAGAGTCAGGACAAGAATTCACATCTTCCAACTACCAGACCAACATAGCTTTTCCTCTATACCACTCAATAGACAACTTCATGCATACATATCTACTTGTTGATATAAAAGATGGGTGAGGGGTGCCTGAAAATCCCTGCCTTAGCAATGAGCTAAGGGTTAAAGGTATTGAAGCTCCCTTTTAAAATGCAAATAGCATCTAGGATCATGGACACATAAACCACTATCCTTCGTTGATCCTACATCCCAGACCAGTTTAATCACTAGCTTTTCCCCGTGCTGCTCAGAGAACACTAACCTGGGACGTGTGTGGACTAGATACTGAATAGGCTTGGGACGGGGTCTGGCAGGACACCTGTGTTCTGGCCTCAGTGTTTTCACCTGTAAAACAAGGAGGGCTGGATTATCTTATTCAACAGTAAAATGGTTGTGTTATTTTGATTACATTCTCATTCCTTGGCAACTGTCTCATTTTCCTTTTGTAAAAGGAATTCAGACACCTAACACAATTGTACGTTTATCTCTAAAATCCTGGGGTCAATGCTCCCCTTCCATCAGAGGGTAAACTCTAACTTGGACATGTCTTGGGACTCCTGGCAGAAGTGTCCCCCTGCCAGATCCCTCTCCGTTTGGCATTTTTATCCAAATCTCTTTGTTCTGTTAGGCAGCTGTTTAGGGCTTTTTACTCGTTTAACAGGTAGATCTTTTTGAAGTTCTCATTTGAAATAATTTGATATTCAAGCAGTATGTGTGTGGTTGAAAGTCATAAAATTATTCATTTGAAAGACTTCTCCTTTTCTCTTGGATACCAACTGAAGTGTGTAGCAGTTCCCTAGAGCAAAGCTCGCTGCCTAGAAAAGCCTTTTTTCAGCAGTGCTTCGCCACCATCACTAAATTGAGTTATTCCGACAGCCTTTGATGCTCTGGGTTTTTTTTCCTACATGTGCATGTGAAAGCTGAACAACAGCATAATTTAATTCTTCAAGATTTACTTTTTAATCACTGGGGTGGTTCTTCTTGGGTAGAGAGAGTTGACCCTATTTTCTCAAGTTGAAGTTGATTTAGGTCAAATAATTCTTGGAATTTGAATTAGGTATTTTCCTCCTTATCAGCATGAACTTCAAGCTTCATTTTCCAGCAGCTGGGAACATCTTTGCTACCTATGAATCACGGATGATTGGAGGAAACCAAATGTGGACAAAGAAGGTATTCACAACGCACTGAATTCTATCCACAAAATTCTTCATGGTGATCTGAATTGGTGTCAACGTACAATTGTGTTAGGTGTCTGTGAATTCCTTTTACAAAAGGAAAATGAGACAATTACCAAGGAGTGAGAATGTAATCAAAATAACAAAACCATTTTACTGTTGAATAAGAAATCTTTCTTTATACACAACGACATATTATTCCAGAATAAGAAATATTTACCCCAAGGGGATTCTATTGAAAAATGTGTAATGAAATGTTAAGAGCCATCTTCCTCTCAACTCCAACATGCACCCCCAGCATTAAAGTCTGATTATTTATTCAATGAGCAAGGGACAAATCTATCTATAATAAAGCACCCAGCTTATATCAAAAAGGTGTTTCTCCAAACAGGGATTGAGTTTAAGTATATAAATACTTCCATATGGTTTGTCAATTACCTTTAGTAATAAAAAATGCTAACTTAGGTTCCCCCAGTGGAAAAAGATTCTCTTAAAACTAATTGGAAATGAAAGCAGAGGGTGGGTTAACTTAAAGTTCAAGGACCTAAGGCAGAGCATCTCTGGTGATGTCCACCTGCGGCTCCACCCCTCAGCTGCCTGCAGATTCATACCTTCATTTGTTTGACCATCTGGACACCCAGTGAATTAAGCTCCATGAATGTCCAGCTACCCTCTCATAAACCCAGGATAGGATTTTTAGGAGGACAAGGAAGGGTAGATCCCTAGACCTGGTCCCCAAGAGGACATCAGTGTCAGGGAAGTCCTAGAGATTCAGACTGGACCAGGGTATCATGAGAGCATTTTTCTCCCCATCAAGGCAACAAAAACATCCCCAGCAAAAGAGAGAAGACTGAGACACCTTTATATTAATTAAATAGGTACCTCCTAAGCACCAATTATATACCTGGAACTGTAATCAAGAATTCAGAGACAACCTATGGAATGGGAGAAAATATTTGCAAACGATGCAGCCGACAAGGGATTAATTGCCAAAATATACAAATAGCTCATACAGGTCAATATCAAAAAAACCCAAATGGCCCAATAAAAAAGATGGGCAGAAGACCTAAATAGACATTTCTCCAAAGAAGACATACAGATGGCCAACAAGCATATGTAAAGATGCTTAACACCGCTAATTATTAGAGAAATGCAGATCAAAACTACAATGAGGTATCACCTCACACAAGTCAGAATGGCCATCATCAAAAAGTCTACAAATAATAAATGCTGGAGAAAGTGTGGAGAAAAGGGAATCATCCTACATTGTTTGTGGGAATGCAAATTGATGCAGCCACTATGGAGAACAGTATGGGGGTTCCTCAAAAAACTAAAAATAGAGTTACTGTATGATCCTGCAATCCCATTCCTGGACATATATCCAGAAAAGAAGAAACTCTAATTCAAAAAGATACATGCAGCCCAATGTTCATAGCAGCTCTATTTACAATAGCCAAACAAGCCATGGAAGCAACCTAAATGTCCATCGACAGATAAATGATTAAAGAAGATGAGATAGATAGATAGATAGATAGATAGATAGATAGATAGATAGATGATAGATAGATAGTAGATAGATAGATATAGACAGATATAGATGTATAGACTCAGTTATATACATATAACTGAATCATTTTGCTGTATACCCAAAACATTGTAGATCAACTATACTTCAATTTTAAAATATTTAAAAAAAAAAAAAAAGGATTCAGGGGCTTCCCTGGTGGCGCAGTGGTTGAGAGTCCGCCTGCCGATGCAGGGGACGCAGGTTCATGCCCCGGTCCGGGAAGATCCCACATGCCGCAGAGCAGCTGGGCCCGTGAGCCATGGCCGCTGAGCCTGCGCGTCCGGAGCCTGTGCTCCGCGACGGCAGAGGCCACAACAGTGAGAGGCCCGCGTACCGCAAATAAATAAATAAATAAAATTTTAAAAGGATTCAGGCATAAGGCGACACAGGTCATGTTCCAGTACACATTAAGCATTTGGTGTTTATTGAATGAATCAACTGAGGAAGATGGCAGCATGAACCAGAAGAATGAACATAAAAACATTGAGCTCATAATAATCACATAATAATTACACACAAAAAATTTGAGGAATCAATGAGTGGTTTGGATGGAGAAATAAAGGAGGAAATTGAACTCTGGCCCCAAAGGTTTTGAACCTTGGGACCTATATAACAGGAATAACATGGATGTAAATACAGGATTTGGAAGTGAAAAGTCAAGGATACTTTAGTTTACAGTAACAGCAGGACATTCTAGTGGAAATATGTAGCCCACCTCTCCTCACATAGGGCCAGCCCAGAGCTGACACAAACTGCCCTAGGATGGAGCCCCAAGGGGAGGACTCTGAAAGCCCAAGTTATACATAGTTAAAGAAATAGAAATTCTCACAGTTGGGGGTTTCATTAAAGGCCTACATTGCAGCCATCCATATTATCCATTAATTTATGGTTTATGTTACCCAGATTTTCCTTAGATGAGCCCCCAATCTGCCTTTCTGTAATAACTCAGTTACATCACGTCATTTCCAAAATTTCACATTTCCATCTTTTTAAATCAATTTGTCCATGGTATCTAAAAACACGTTCTTTGGGCCTTTCTGCCTCCGTTCAATTTTGCCCCGCCTCCTCCCTCAGTGGAAATAGCGGCTGCTCATTCCCTTTGCTTTCCTGAGACTTGGCAGATCTGTTCTTTCTCACTTAGGAGGAGTGAAGAGTCTGGTGTCTGGAGAGGGAAGCCATGGGTTCAGGCTCACCCAGGCCATATCAGTTGTTCAAGATTGATCAAAATGATCAGTTTTTCAAAATTCCACTTTCCCATGTAGTGTGACAGCCCCACTCCAGTGCCCTGCACTGAGGGTCAGTCTGCCTGTTTCCCCTGGGAGCCCCCCTCCCAGAGGGTGGAGGGGATAGGGTCATGGGGAGGGCGTGGGCATAGGATGGGGCAGTCGCTCAACTGACCCAGTGACTCATCTCTGTGGCCGTTCACAGGTGAAAGAAAAAAAGAAGCCAGGAGGAAGCCAGAGGAAACTTCCTGCTAAGCACCCTCACCTGAATGTAAAAATGCCCAAAGATGTCACCAATCTCAATATTTTTGTGCTGGAAATTCTTTTAGACAAAGTGACCTAGTCTACTACTTCCGTCAGTCATGTCCCATTGTAATCATTTTACCTTCTTCATTTTCCACTTATATCTACCATTTTCTTAATATTTTTGTTTAAATCAACTTACATTTTATTTAGGTAAAGTTATGTCACTAGAAAACAAACTTATGGTTACCAAAGGGGAAAGGGGGGGTGGGAGGGATAAATGAGGAGTATGGGATTAACAGATACAAACTACTATACATAAAATAGATAAACAACAAGGATTTACTTTACAACACAGAGAACTATAGTCAATATCTTATAATAACTTATAATGGAAAATAATCTGGAAAAAAGTAAGTATATATAATATATTTATATAACTGAATCACTTTGCTGTACACCTGAAACTAACACAATACTGTAAGTCAACTATACTTCAATTTAATTTTTTAATTTTTTTTTAAAGTTATGTCACTGTTATAAAGAGAAAGCCAGTTTCACTCACCATATAAATAGGAGGTAACCATAAAAATAAATATAATGAAAAACAGTACCATTACAGTCTAGCTAACTCTGAAACTAAGCCCTGCTCTCTATTAAAGAGAAATTAGCAAATGCCTAGAGAGGGTGTTAAAGACATGTTAGCATCAAATTGAGACCTTCTCTTTAACCAGAATCATTGAAAATAAATTCATCATCATAACAATAAATACTTATATAACTATGTGCCAGACACAGTTCTCATGACAACCCCAAAAGGCAGATAATCAATCTTATCCCCTTGAGAAATGTGGAAAGTGAGACACAGAGAGATTAAGTAAATGGTAAAGCTGGGATTCAAGCCAGTGTGACTCTAATCAGAATCCCTTTCTCATGATGTTACTTAATGCTGTACATCCATTACCTAAAATCCCCATCCCTTAGCAACCGCTGAGCAAAAGCAGCCTGAATCAGAAGGGAGACATCCCAGCCCAGGTCCACACATTTAGAGTCAGGACTAGTATTAGCTACGCGGAGACCTTGATAAAAACAACTCCTGCTCTCAAGGTCAGTCTGCCTTATTGACATGTTACCTTGAACAAGTATTTCTTTTACAACTCACTGGTCATTTCCGTTTCTAGGTGAGCTTTGCCTGTTGTTCTGCTTCTTGTTCAAATAATGTGGTCCTTCTTAAAAGGAATGGACACATTTCAAGACACTTGAACATTTAGCACTTAATTTTCAGTTTTACCATCTTCAGACTTCGAATCTTATCACCTGATTCGCCAAGGGATGGAAAAAAAAAAAAAGACATCCAATCCAGGCCTCTGCAATTCTTCCAGAGAAAACATGAAGGAGGCAGAAAATAGGAGCCTCTCAGCCTCCTCGGTCCTGAGACCTGATTAAAGAGGCAGCAGCAATTCCAGCCATCTTAGAATTACTGACGGACGAGGTGCCACTGGAAATTGCTAAAGCCAGGGTTGGAGACTAAATATACGTGTGCTTGGATTAGTTAATAGTTCAATTCCACGAGGTTATGATTGTAAATCCCAGGACTGCTGGTTTAGCTTAATTTGCGTCTCAGAACTGTCTGTAAAGATGCCATTTACAGTCAATTTCCTGAGAGAAAGAGAGAGGAGGAAATGAAAAAGGGGAATATTTAAATATCAAGTGAGCCCTTTCAATGGAGTCCCAGGAGAACCACAGTGAAGTTGACAGCACATATGCTGAGACCACATGTTACCCCCTTTGGAGTGACACATTCTTTGATTAGAATCTCCCATGGTGGGTATTGATGGTGGAGAATGTTTGAGCCTGATCCCTCATCTCCCAGATTTATCCCTCACCTCAAGCCAGGTCCCTACCCCACCCCCTGGCTTGTCTCACTGCCTCTCCTGGCTTGAATCCTGTCCAAACCCCTCAACTGACACTCCCAAAGCCACCTTGATCATGTCCCTGTTTTAAGAACACCCCAGAACCAGTTTCTGGCCTAGCCCTGCGAGCCCCGATGGGACCCAGGAAAAGGCTCTAGAAGCTACATATCTAGCTTTGCTACCTGCTAAATTACTTATACAAAAGGCCAGGTCCTTGATGAGGCTACAGCAAGACCACTCCCTGACTGGACTGTGTTTATCAAACATGTGCAGAAACAAGCTAAAATAAGTACGAAACCAGCGAAAGGGAAGGAACTGGGGTCATTTGTCGCAACCCATGGCAGCCTGTCCCTTGGAGCCCAGCCAGGAGAATGCCAGCTCCTTTTTCACAGCAATGGGGTCCTAACTTTGGACTCAAACACTGCAGGGCCCTCCACCTACTGCCTTGCCCTCTTGATAAACCCCTATTCTCCTAAAGGTCGCAGGATGGGGTTTCCTTGCTCTCTCCCGAGCTAGGATGATAAAAGGCCACCCCAGGGCTTTGGTGAGGTGAGAAAAAGAGATTCCAGGAACTATTCATGCGCTTGACTTTTGCTCTCAAAGGAGATGGACATTAGCAAGAGGAAGACGCTAGTCTTTCCACTCTGGGATGGCTGGAATACAACAGGCACAGAACCAGAAGCAGCTTTTCTGAGAAGCTAATGAGGCCCCCTCGGAGGCCCTGGGTGGGGAGAGAGGGGTTCTGCAAGAACTCACAAGGTCAATGATTTTATAAAATTTGCAAAACAAGACATTTTTGTATTTTGTTTTCTTAAAGGAGTCTCCCCAGATAGCATAAACTTCAGGCCCTATAAAATCCAACTCCACCCCTGCCCAGACCCGGGACCAAGCCCCCAGCCCCTCCTCCTACTTGCACCATCCCACCCATCAACCACAGGAACCTGAGGGTAGTGGGGGAGGAGTGGGACCAGGGAGAGGGCCACGAGACCACCAGGGGAGGAAGGAGCTAAGAAAGAGGGGCTTTCTGAAGTGTCCTTCCCCCACCCCAAGATAGCCTCCAAGGGGACTGGTGAGAAGCAAGGCAGAGATGTTTCCCAAGGTCTTTTGGACTCGGAGCGTAGTCAGGCAGCAACGTACAGTGGAACCAGACCGCCTGGATTCAATACCGGCTCGAACACGTATGGGCTGGGTGACCTTGGGCGAGTTACTGAACTCTCTGTGCCACAGTCCCTTCATTGGTCAAATAAAAGAGTAGCTACCTCACTGGATTGCAAGGATTGAACCAGCATATGCATGTGAAAGGCTTAGAACAGTGTGTGGCATATAGAAAATGCTAGATGGTGGCAGTACCTTCCTGCTCTTCTAAGCACTAAATGCATAGCCAAGGTATTCTGTAAGTAATGCCAAGACCACTGTATGTTTTGTCACTCCACTCACCTTGCAAATGACAACACTACCTTCCTAAAACATCTGGAGACCAGCTTCCCTCCTGTGTACTTGCTACACCAGCAGTAAAGACCTGCCCATCTTCCAGCATCCTCCCCACTTCCTCTCACACAAACTGCCCTTTCCGGCCGGTGGTCTCCTCTCTGCCGTGATCAAGTCATGCTCCTGTCAACCTCAAACCTTTGCTCTCCTCTGTCAGGCATACCTTTCACCCTCCTCTCTAAATCCAAATCTCTGAATTCCTCTGACACTCAGGTATTTCCTTCTTTTTCATTCTTGCACTTAATGATTGATCTTTGGCTCAATAAAGAAAGAATCTCTTTGTATTTCATGTTAATTATCATCTGAGCCTCAGCTGACACATATCCCCCCATCATCCTTTCATTCATTCATTCATCCATTCATTCCAATAATGGGTATGGATGCCCGCCATGTGCTTAGGCTCTATAAAGAGGCACAGCGTTAAAGAACAGTGAGAGTCAAGATCACCTGAAGGGCTTGTTAAAAACAGATTCCCAAGCGTGGCATTTGTCTAGTGAATGCATTTCTAACAAGATCCCAGGTGATTCGAACGCTGCGCATTCAAGATCACACTCTGAGTAGCGTTGCCACAGAAGGCAGATCCATGATGACAGTGACTGACCTACAATTCCTAATTCACGGGCATCTTACATGTGCTCTTCACACACATTTGCATGAATGTGTGCCTGTGTCAGGGCCTCTGCACATGCTCTTTCCTCTAAAATACTCTTTAACCCTTCCCTGCAATGACCCCCCCCCAACCCTTCATTACATAGCTGGCCTGTCGAGACACACACACACACACACACACACACACACACACACACACACACACACACTATATTATCTATTTCTGCTCCCTATTTGTCTCTTCTACAGACCTCCCCAGAATTTGTTTTAGGTACTTGTTTGTTTACTTATCTCTCCCACTAGACTAGAAACTTCATGACAGCAGGAACAGTGTCTATTTCACTCTTCTATGTTTCCCCAGTGCCTAGCACAGAGACTGGGATACAGCAGGTGATCAAAAAAATATGTTGATCCATTGACTAATTCCTTTGACAATTATTTCACGAGTGTTTACTCTGTGCCAGGCACTGTTCTAGATGCTGGGGATACAGCAGCGGACAAAAAGGGCAAAATCCCCTATTCTTAGAGCATACATTTTCATGGGGGGAAATCTGACAATAATCCATGAGTAAAATAAATAACTAAACCATATAAAGTGCTATAAGGTGTTAAGTGCTATAGAAAAAATAGAGCAGAGTGAGGGGAGCAGGAATGATTGATAGGGAACTAGGTCGTGGGGTGAGATTTTAAATTGGGTGGTTTCAGCGGGGGGCTTCTTGGAAAAGGTGGCATTTGAACAGAGTCAGGATTTGAGGGAGCTTGCCATGTGGGTGTCTTTGGAAAGAGCTTTCCAGCCAGGGTAAAGTCTTAGGGCAGCCCTGTCCAGTAGAACTGTCTGTGACGGTGGAAATACTCCATCTGTGCACTGTCCTATATGAGAGTCACTAGCCACATGGGTCTGGTGGGTACAGAATTGGGTGATGCAGCCAGCAAGTGTGGACGTGCCAGGGACACTGAGGGAAGGCACAGGGGAGAAAGTGGCAGAAAGCAGGAGCAGATGAGGAGGTCAGGTAGGAGGACCCTGCCAGTCATCGTAAGGACTCCAACTTTTATTCTGAGTGAGATGGGAGCCATCAGAGGGTTCTGAGAAGAACAGTGATATGATATATGTTTTAAAAGATTCCTCTGGTTGCTGTGTTGAGAATAAACTGTAGGGGCTGAGGGTAGACGCAGGAAGACAAGTCGAGAGGCTGGTAGGGGCAGGCAGGTCAAAGAGGATGGCGGATCAGAGCCGGATAGCAGCAGTTTAAGGAGGTGCTAAGTGTCAGGGTCTAGATATATTTTGAAGATTGACCCCCAAAGGATTTTCTGACAGGTGCTGATTAAAACATATATTAAGCTCCCAATATATGCCAGGCACTAGCTATGAACTTCTTCTAAGCCAGATTTGCCCAAGAAATGTCACCCAGGTTTTGACTGGTACCAGCTTTTCCCAAGACAGATTGCGCTATGGGGCATTTCTCACTTTCAGTCTCCTACAATTTGGTCTTCAAACATTGCCTCTTCAGATCAGAGCCAATACAGCCTGGTGGCACTGGGAAGTTTGTTGTTATTATTATTCACCCAGCATCACTCCATGATATGCACATTAAGAAAATAGATGACCCAAGTTCTCCATAAATCCTTCTTTCTCCTGTTTTATTCCCCTGTCCATCACCTCATCTCTTCTCGATATTCAGGTTTTGCATTCAAGGCCAGCAGCTCTCTGGAAGACTTACATCTTCCTCCTCTCACATCTGCCCGGTCCTCCTCCTGGGACTCACACAGCCTGAGGATGGGAAATTAAGTCATCCATCTTCTGTAACCATATGGATAAGATGTAGTCGTTACCATCGTCGGCATTGTTGTGCTTTGGAAGCTAATTGAGACAGTTAGTACTAAATACCAAAAACAGTTAAGCTAATTGAAATAAAGTATATGCAGTTTACACCCTTGCATAGACAAAAAAATTAGCATGTGGCTAGATGGTGGCACTTACAGACGTTCTGGTGTCAAAATAAATCAGGGAATATGGGAGCCAAAGATGGAGGTGTCTTAGCACCCAATCAGTTTACCACCACAAAATGTTTCTCAAAACCATTTGGCTTGATTCTTGGAGGTTTCTTCTATATTGGAAAAAAAAAAAGTGTATTCCTACCCAAATATTTCTTTCAGGCTGTAAACCAGCAGATTCGTGCTGTTACCCTGCCTCTGACTCTTTGGCTGGCTGAAGCATCCAAAGACACTCAGAGGAGAGAAGCAGCCTACTCAGGGGCCCTCTGAAGATTATCTATAAGTTCACCAGATCCCTAGGTGGAAAAGTGTTTCCCGTGGCTTTAGGTTGTGACTGGCAGTTTTAGATCACATAAGTAAATTCCAAATCAAGAACAGGAAAAGGGAAGAGAAGCCATGGAGACCAGGGAAAACTCTATAAGGAATATGTGTTCATCTGGAATTCTGGGTGGTGCACGTGCCAAAAAACTCTACTAGAATTTGCTTCTGCAAAAAGTGGAATTACCTGGGAAGGATGAGCTACAGGCAACAGAGCCTCAGGGGCTCCCCGGAACTCAGCCCAAATAGTACTCTGTCTGTCTGTCTGTTTCTCACCTCTGCCAAGCTCTGTGCTGGCCACAATCGGGCTGCAGAGAGGCCCTCTCTGTGTGGCAGGGAGCATGGAGGCTGCAAGTGCCAATTTAGCAGTCCTAGTGGATGAAAAGAACTCATACCAAATGTCCATGTATCCCCTTGTCCGTGCGTGCCCACACTTTGGACCAGTCACTGTGGCCAAAATATGGGATAGGATGGTTGATTGGATCCCTATCCACAGGCCCACTGCCACCTACTACCATGCCACCTATAGCCAAATGGAGAAGCATGGGAAGGAAAAGTTTGCTGGAGGAGCAAGACCAATAGCTACATGGGTCCTAGACTTAGTGCTAAAGAAAGAATCAGAATATGATAGACAGTAGAGAGGATATCGCCTAGGGAAACGTACAAAGATATCTGAGCCTTCATACAGTTCCATTTTTTTGTAGTTCCACCATCTTGCCATTTTTTTGCTGAATATTCAAAGAAGAAGATAATCAACAGTAACGATTTCATTCCCCCGGAGCCCTCCTCACCTGCAGTCCACAATTGCCTTGTATAAAATGAGGGTAGCAATGAACTAGAGAGGAAGTAGCCTTAAGAAGAGCCCAGTTTCTTCTTCCTCTCATAAGTGATCTGAATCATTATTCATTTTTTGATAGACCTTTGTTATTTGGGGGGTGAGGTTGTCACCCAGTATCTAAACCCACTTTCTGTTTGGGAAATTCCTTACCTTACAAGCAGAGGTGTCCTGGTAAAAGTTTAACAACCTGCTATGAAGGGAGGGGAGACCTAACTTGCAGTGTTTGCCCATTTCTGTGGTGTAGATGCTCCTACTATGGCTGATTTTAGGCTTAGCAATGTGATGTCACCGAATGCAGAATTGGGAAGAGAGGCACCGTGGCACATCATTATAGAGTGTTTCCACCATCCAGATACAAAAGGCATAAAAAACTTCAGGAGCATCAATAATAGTAAAAGCAATAAAATAATTAGGAAGTGACAACTTTTGAGTATTTAATACCTTTGTTTTTAATATAATGTATTCAATTGAGTTTATATGCTTTACTTTTTTATTTGTTTTTTTATGCTGAGATCAATATCACATCAAGGATACTGACCTTGACACAGCCAATATATATAACACTGCCATCACCATGATGACCCTTCATGCTGTCCTTTTATAGCAGCCCACTTCCTTCCTACCCACATCCCCTCCTTAACCCTTGCAAATCACTAACCTGTTCTTTATTTCTATAATTTTGTCACTTTAAGAATATTATATAAATGGAATCTGGGGACTGTGTAACCTCTGGGGACTGGCTCTTTCCACTCAACATTATGCTCTGGAGATACACACAGGTTGTGTGTGTATCAGAAGTTCATTCCTTTTCAGTGTTGACTATTATTCCGGTTTGTTTAACCATTCACCCATTAAGGGATATCTGGTTTGTTCCCAGTTTGGGGCTATTATGAGTAAACTGCTAGAAACATTTGTGTACAAGTTTTTGTATGAACATAATTCTTCATTTCTCGGGGATAAATGCCCATGAGTTCAATGGCTAAGTCATATGATACTTACATGTCTAAGTTTTTAAGAAACTGCCAAACTGTTTTCCAGAGTGGCTGCTCCATTTTACCTTCCCACCAGTAATGTATGAGTGATCCAGTTTCTCCATATCTTCATCAGCCTTTGGTATTGTCACTATTTTTTATTTTAGCCATTCTGATAGGTATGTAGTGGTATCTTGCAATTTTAATTTGCATTTCCTTAAAGGTTAATAACACTGAACATCTTTTTTTTTTTTTTTTTTTTTTTCCTCTACACGGGCCTCTCACTGTTGTGGCCTCTCCCGTCGCGGAACACAGGCTCCGGACGCGCAGGCTCAGCGGCCGTGGCTCACGGGCCTAGCCGCTCCGCGGCACGTGGGATCTTCCCAGACCGGGGCACGAACCCATGTCCCCTGCATCGGCAGGCGAACTCCCAACCACTGCGCCACCAGGGAAGCCCTGAACATCTTTTAATGTGCTTATTTGTCATCAGTATATCTTCTTTCGTGCAATGTTTGTGTGTTTTGCCTATTTCTTCAAATTGGATTGTTTGGGTTTTGCTGTTGAGTTTTGAGAATTCTTTATCCATTCTAGATACTACTCCTTCATCAGATATGTAGTTTGCAAATATTTTCTGCTACTCTGTAACTTAACTTTTCATCTTCTTGGGGTCTATTGCAAAGCAAAATTTTAAATTTTTGATGAAGTCCAATTTAGTAATTTTTCCTACTATGGATCATGCTTTTGTTCTCAAGTCCAAGAACTCTGCCTAGCCTTAGAACTCAAAGATTTTCTCCTATATTTTTCTGAAATTTTTATAGTTTTAAGTTTCACAATTAAGTCTGTGATCTATTTCAAGTTTATTTTTATATAAGGTGTGAGGTTTAGGTCAGGGTTCATCTTTTTGCCTATGGATGTCCAGTTACTCCATTCTCTTTTGTTGATAAGACTCTCTTTCCTCTATTGAATTGTTTTTGCACTATTTGTCAAGACTCAGTTGGGCACATTTGTGTGGGTCTATATCTGAGGTCTCCATTCTGTTCCATTTATCTATGTTTCTGTCCCTATACCAATACCACACAGCCTTGATTACTGTAGCAATGTAATAAGTCTTGAAATCAGGTAGACTGATTCATCCCACTTTATTCTTCTTTTTAAAAATTGTTTTAGCTATTAGTTCTTATATCTTTCCATATAAACATTAGGACAATCTTGTATATATCTTCAAAAAATATTGCTTAGATTTTAATAAAAATTGAATTAAAACTATATATCTGGATGAAATTAGAGATTATCATACTAAGTGAAGTAAGTCAGAAAGAGAAAGACAAATACCTATGATATCACTTATATGTGGAATCTAAAATATGACACAAATGAACCCACCTATGAAACAGAAACAGAATTAGGGACATAGAGAATAGACTGGTGGTTGCCAAGGGGGAGGAAGGTGGGATAGGGTTGGACTGAGAGTTTGGGATTAGCATATGCAAGCTGGTATATATAGAATGGATAAACAAGGTCCTACTGTATAGCACAGGGAACTATATTCAATATCCTGTGATAAATCATAAGGGAAAAGAATATGAAAAAGAATGTTGGGGCTTCCCTGGTGGCGCAGTGGTTGCGCGTACGCCTGCCGATGCAGGGGAACCGGGTTC
>NC_041215.1:120805304-120806287 GCF_002837175.3 Physeter macrocephalus | reverse complement strand
CCGGTGTGGGAGGATCCCACATGCCGCGGAGCGGCTGGGCCCGTGAGCCATGGCCGCTGAGCCTGCGCGTCCGGAGCCTGTGCTCCGCAGCGGGAGAGGCCACAACAGAGGAAGTCCCGCATACCACAAAAAAAAAAAAAAAAAAAAAAAAAAAAAAGAATGTATAACTGAGTCACTTTGCAATACAGCAGTAATTAACACAACATTGTAATTCAACCTATACTTCAATAAAAAAAAATTTTAACTATATATCAATTTAGGGAGAATTGACATCTTTATGATGTTGAGTCTTCCAATCTGTGACCACAGTGTGTCTCTCAATTTATTTGGGTCTTTTTTGATTTCTTTCATAAACTTTATATAGTTTTTTTGCATATAGGTCCTGTACATTTTTGTTATATTTATGCCTAAGTATTTCATGTTTTTGCATGGCTATGGATGGTATTGTATTTTTAATTTTGGTGTCCACATGTTTTTTGCTATATAGAAATGTGATTGATTTCTATATGTTTACCATGTATCCTCTGACCTTGTCAACTCACTCATTAGTTCTAGGAGTTTTGTTTTGTTTTGTTTCTATAGATTCCTTAGGCTTTTCTATGTAGACAATCATGTCACCTGTGAACAAAGACTATTTTATTTCTTCCTTTCTGATCTGTATGCCTTTTATTTCTTTTTCCTGCCTATTGCACTGGCACAATGTTGACTAAAAGTGGTGGCAGAGGACATTCTACCTTCTTCCCAATCTTCAGGGGAGTGCACTCAATCTCTCACTATTAAGTATAGATTAGCTGTAGATTTTTTGTAGATTCCCTTTATTATGTTGAGGAAATTCCCCTCTATTTCTATATTTCTGAGAGTTTTGATCATGAATGAATTTTGAATTTTGTCAAATGCTTTTTTCTGTATCAGTTGATACAATCATGTGTTAACATAGTGGATTACATTGATTGATTTCTGAATATTGAACCAGCTTTGCATCT
>NC_041215.1:120791284-120804804 GCF_002837175.3 Physeter macrocephalus | reverse complement strand
CCCTTGCTGTGGACCATTTCTCTCGTCTCTTCAGCCCTGCATGTAGGCAGAATTGAGATGGAAGACACTTGGCACATAAGTACCTGACTTTACCAACAGGCCTTCCCTGGGTTATGCCTGAAACAGTGACTTTTTCTTCCTCTCTGAGATTCTGCCTGTTTTCTTCTCTTCTCCATAGCTGCCTCCGTTCACATTTCCAATCAGGCTTTTGCTGTTTTCCCACCAGCTTGAATGGGGAATGTACTTTTCATCTCATCTTTTCCTTTCTGTGTTCTGAATTAAGCACAAGGCCGATCTTTCTTATAGCCCTTCTTAACCCCCTTCTCAGATGATTCCATGGGTTTCCAGGCTAGATAATGAAAAGAATTAAAGGCACCCTCAGGTGACCTCAGGTTTTCTATAGAGCCACTCAGGGAATCCCTCAATGTATTTTGTGCAGAACTGCAAATTCCTCTTGGGCTGGGTGACCATAGCTGCTGTTGGGTCACTGAAATATTGTTATTTTGTGGCTTTTCAGCCAGCCATTCTCAGGCTCTGGCTTCTCTGATTTCGCATTGAACTTGGCTTCTGCCTCTCCAGCTTTCCCTCTGTGCGCCTCACATTCAGTCTTTCCTGGAACCAAGCAGGATGCTTGGTCACGGTCCAAAGCAGAGTTCTCATGCCAGATCTCCTCCAGTACTCCTTATTTGTCCCATATGTTTGATTTTGGTGACTCGGTCAATGCCTGGACCAGTCTTTTGTGGCTCAGTCTGGCAGCAGAGCCAAGAGACATGGTATGTGGTTACTAACGTAGAAAGAACTGCCTCTGACCACTCAGTCCTGGGGCTGAGGGGGCCAGGCACACACACAGACTAGTGCAAACTCTTTTATCAAAATCTATTTTTGGAGGTAATATATGCACCTCTTCATTCCCTTTCATTGTGCCCCCCTCCCCTGCTGCCTTCCCGATCCATGAAGATACCTAGTTGAGGAAACAAAGAAATCATCCAATTTCAGCCTCCCTACCCACAATGCAATTTCGAGTGTGAAATTTTCATTATGGAGGAATCCTTAGGTTTCGGTTATCCGATCTGCTGCGGGAGTCTGTAGCACCAGAGTGGTGAGGTCCAGATCAGAGACAATGGCTCATGTCCTAAAGATGAACTTCTGTTCCCCCGTGGGCAACAGTCCAGGGGATTGCATGCTCCAAGGAAGCAGAAACAAGTAAGCTTTGGACCAGGATGCTGAAGTTTGTATTCTCCAGTAGCTGATTTTGTCATTCTTGTATGAAGAGATCCTCTCTTTCCTTCTCTCCATTCCTGCTGCCTAAGTTATAACCAGCACACCTTCCCTTACCCCTTTGGTAACAAGCATTTTGCAGATGCTACCCCAGGGAACTTAGGGGTGGCAGGGAAGCTACCAGTGGCAGCCGCTTACAACTCACTTTCCTCCTCACACAATAACATGGGGCTGAAACCTGATGCACATTTCTGATTTTAGGTGGAGTGTTATTCCGGCGGAATAAAACTCAGAAGAGTGTTTGTAAATTAAGAGCATGATGTCATGGCATTTCTTTTTTTTTTTTTTTATTTTATTTTATTTTTTATTTTATTTTATTTTTTTGCGGTATGCGGGCCTCTCGCTGTTGTGGCCTCTCCCGTTGCGGAGCTCAGGCTCCGAACGCGCAGACCCAGCAGCCATGGCTCACGGGCCCAGCCGCTCCGCGGCATGTGGGATCCTCCCGGACCGGGGCGCGAACCCGGTTCCCCTGCATTTTATTTTTTATTTTATTTTATTTTATTTTTTTGCAGTATGCGGGCCTCTCGCTGTTGTGGCCTCTCCCGTTGCGGAGCTCAGGCTCCGAACGCGCAGGCTCAGCGGCCGTGGCTCACGGGCCCAGCCGCTCCGCGGCATGTGGGATCTTCCCGGACCGGGGCACAGAACCCGTGTCCCCTGCATCGGCAGGCGGATTCTCAACCACTGTGCCACCAGGGAAGCCCTCATGGCATTTCTTTGAGGAACATAATTTCATTCATGGTAACATGAAATTATGCAGTAGCAAGCCCTGTATATTATATTACTTTCTAAGGACAATTATTTTTGAAATGGCATTGCATGCCTTTTTAATAAAGATAATAATTCTTTAAGAGGTGAATTTGAAATTTGAACTTTAAAGAGTCCTTAGATTTAATTTTTAAAACAATGTTTAGCTCTTTAATCCTTCTGGAATTTAATGTGTGTGGTGTAAGGGAAGGAACTTAGTTTTTTTCAGATGGACAGCTAGCTGTCCCAAAACTATTGAACAACTCACTTTTTTTTTATACCATTAAAATCAATTTTATCATGGATAGTTAAAAAAAAAATCCCCATGTAATCTTGGTTGTTTCTGTCAATATTTGTCTATCTCTTTGTCAGTATCATGCTGCTTTGGTTACTGTGGCTTTATAGGCATTTTGTTATCTGGTAGGGCAAGTCCCCTCTAAGTGCCTCTTATTCTTTTTTTCCCTCAAAGTTTCTTGGCAGTGCTCATGTTTAGTCTTCCAGAGGAATTTAAGAATTAACTTGTCAAGTTCCAAAATCTTCCCATTGAAATTCTGATGGAAATTGCATTAAATTGACATCATTATAATACTGAATCTTCTCATCAGGAACATGTTATCTTTCAATTACTTAGGTCATTTCTAATGTCCTTAAAGTTCTCCAGTTTTCTTCATATATATACATATGGCATATTTCTCAAAATGTTCTAGGTTCTCTCTTTTTCTGTTATGGTGAACGGATAATTTTTTTCCCTTTCAGACTTTAAGTTTTTGCAAAGGTTTTGCTTTAGTCCAGGTCCTTATGGTAGCACTTTACAGAAATACACTCAAACTAACTTAGGGGAAAAAAAAGGGGGTGGGGTGGGAAGAATTCTTTGGAAGGTGGCCAAGGCCTCCCCTGCAGGCCAAGGGCAGAAAGGGGAGTGGGCCTCACACAGGGCTGGAAAAAAGAACTGCTTGGTCTCTTCTTGTTGCTTCTCTCAGGACATGGTTTCCTCTCCCTCTGTAGTTCAGCTTTCTTTGCTGCTCTTTGTCCCCCTTTTACATTCAAGGGGATGCAGAACAAATATGGCTATAGGGGCTACCCACATGAATGGTGAAAAACGATGTGGGCTGGAGAGGCACCCCTGAAATTGATTTCAAAGCACTACAATGTCAGAAACATCAAAAGAATCTGTCTCTTCTGGTCTAAAAAGGATAGAATTGGCAGGAACAGTATGGGAGAACCCACCCTGCCGGGTTCCAGGCGATTGATAAACAGGGACTGACAATCATCACCCTTATGGGATTAATAACTCAACAAAAATATGTTGAAACCTACTGTAGAGCACAGGAAATTCTACTCAATGCTCTGTGGTGACCTAAATGAGAAGGAAATCCAAAAAAGAGGGGATATATGTACAGGTATAGCTGACTCACTTTGCTGTACAGGGTAAACTAACACAATATTGTAAAGCAACTATACTCCAATTTAAAAATATATATATATCTCGAGGTCCTACTTTCACTTCATATTTGTATACTGCTCCGCTGATCATGACGTGCTTCCTCTTAGTCCCTTTCACTGCCTTTTAGGCTTTGGGCTCAGACCGCACAAAGTATGCCATAGTCGTCAAACTGTGTGCTTTAGTGGCATAACTTGCCATTTCAAATAATTTGTCTTCAGAAAAGAAGATCCTTCAAATTTTGCAACTTGGGATAAAGATGACTATGACCTTATTCCTACTCTCAACTGGCTTATGATTCATTTTGAAAATAAATCAGAAAATTGGGCACTACATTAAAAAAACCCAACCAACCAAACAAACAAACCTTCCTTGAAAACAAGAAATTCTGTGAAGAGACATTATTCTTAATCTAATTCTGCAGTCGACGTCTGTTATTTGACCGGGAGCCAGGTGAAAGCTACAAGGGGAACTTGGCAGTCTCAGCAATATCGGTTACTAATTGAACGACCTTCTCAAGTAACCTAAGCTTTGTGAATCCGTTTTCTCATTTTCAAACCCGAAACAATAACAACTTTTAAATTCAGGTGTTAGAAAACAAAGTAACCAACAACAACAACAACAAATACAAAGGACGAGGTGCACGTGGAGGGCTAACAATCGCAAATGAGAGAGTCCGATATCGATGAAGGAAAAAAGAAAAGCGAGTCTGGAGCGAGATTAAGTAAAAACTGTCAAAGAAACCCCAGAAATGGCACCTCCGCCAGCTCCAGGTCTTTCACACAGATGTCAAAAAAAGTCCCTCCATGGCGGACACGCTCTCCTTTAATTGAAAAAGGAGTGCTCACTTTGGACGAGTCTTTTCCTTACTAACAGAAAATTCCTTTTCTCTAAACTTTGCTTCCCCGCCCAGTCTGCAAACAAGGAGTCAGATTTTCCTCACTGGCTCGGAGGAGCACCGCCGGGCCCAGCGGGCGTCTCAGGACGTGCGGAGACCACAGCTGGGCGCGGTCGACGGAGGCCCAACTTGCAGCAGTGGTCTGGGCTCAAGCAGCTGCCACCGCAGAAGGCCCGCCCTCCACAGAACCAGCGGGCACCGCCCCCCATCCGACACTTTCGCACGACTTAGGGAGTGGTTTCCGGCAGCGGAGGCCTGCTTTACGGCCGTCCCTCCCGCGCGCCTTTCTTCCGGGGCGGGACTTCCTGTCCATTATTGATAGACGCCGGGCTGCAGAGCTGGTGGCTGGATTATACAGGAAGGTCAGTCTGGCTGGCCAGACCTTATGCTCCTCGAAAGGGCACCAAGGAGGAGCTCTTACTCGCTCTCTTTTTTGTTTTTTTTTCTCTCCGCGAGGCCTCGGTTTGCGCGGACGTCTTGGCCTTTTGGCACTACCACCCACCTGAAGCTCTTCCGCTTCCTCTTTGCTCAGGCTCCGCCCCCAGCGTTCTGTGGCCATGACTACCGCCCCGCGGGACTCCCTGGTGTGGAAGCTCGCTGGGCTGCTGCGTGAGTCCGGTGAGTAGACTTCCGGTTGGGCTGGGGCGAGATGGGGTGCTTCCTACCTTCCAGAGACACGCCCCCTAAGAGTCATGGGGTTACAGCTTTTTAGGGTCACGAGGGTTTGGGTGTCGAAGAATTCATTTCTTTACTCTTCTGCGGTTTGTTCGTTCTGTTGTCCTTTGTCTTTGACAGTCTAGACCTTAGCCATCCTTCGAGGCCAAACTCCAGTGCCCCTTCCTTCATGCGTTCTCTGATACTCTGAGGGAAGTGATGGTTACTTGGTCGTAAGCCCCTCGAGACCAAGGACTGGTCATAATCATCGTTCTGTGGCAAAGCACTAAGTTTAGCATAATTAAAAGCACGGGATTTGAAGTCAGACCCACCTGGGTTGGAATCCCAACTCTGTCAAATTTGACCAAATTGTTTAAGTTTTCTGAGCCTTAGTTTTCCTCACCAGCAGAACGGCATAATGATTGTACTTATCTCAAAGGTTGCTATGGGGATTAATTTTAATTCACATAAAGCATTTAGAGCAACGATTGCATATACAGTAAGTGCTCAAAATTGGTAGTAATTATTATAATTTCTTTCCTCGGAGCCTGGACACAGTGGAGCCATAGTCGTTGTTCAGTAATGGATGGCATTAGTTGTGGTAGAACACGTCCTGGCTTTGAGATCAGATGGACAACTTCCTACCAGCTGTATGATCTCAATCGAGATTCTTCTTTGAAGTCCAATTTCCTTATTTGTAAGAGAGTGTTAACAGTGCTTCTTAGGAGATTCTGATGACATTTAAATGAAGTAACGTATGTCTGGCACATATTACTCAACGTTAGCTGCCTTGCATCACTCTGCACTCCTATTGATGGTACCTGTGGAATCTCTATAGCATTTTTACTTTCTGGCTTGTAGTATTAACTGTGCACATGTCTTATCTCCACTTGTAGACTGGGAGGCTCTTTGAGGGTGGGGAGAGTCCTTGAACCTTGTCTGTATCTATCCTCAGTGTTCAGTACACAGAAAATCCTTCATACAAGGTTGTAGGATTTGATAATTTATTCAGCAGAAATCTGACTTGGTTCCAGGGGTTAGGGCTGATGGTGTGTGTGTGTGCGTGCACACACGTGCACGTGCAGGGACACAAGAGACTAAAGAGGTAGCAGGAGGGAGAGTGTTGCAGTGTTGGAATAGATTTATTTGTATCTTGATTGTAGTGGTGGTTACAGGAATCTACATGTAGCAAAATAGCATAGATCTGTATATACACATTGTACCAATGCCAATTTCCTGGTTTTGATATTGTACTCCATATAAAATATAACCATTGGGGATTACAGTTTAAAGGTATGAGGGACCTGTCTGTACTCTTTCTGCAAAATCCTTCTAGTCCATCCTTATTTCTTCCAAAAACTTAAAAAAAATTCTCTTTGCCTACCTTGTAGTTGTACTTTTTTAGTTGCAGTAATGAATACCAAAGATGCCCTCAAGGATGAGAGTCTCATTGGAGAAAGCAGTTTTAACATGGAGAGCAATAACAATACCGTAGTGCTGTAGAGCGGTTATTTCCATGACATGCATTTTAGTGTTGTTTGAAAGTTTCTGTAAGTGTGCATGTTACTTTTGCAATCAGAAAAAAAATACAGATAAAGCAATCAACTTTAATGTAAAATGAGTGATTATGGGGAAAAGTTCAGCAGTGTTGTGTGTTGAGGAAGCTTCCTGGAGAGAAGGTACATCTCAATCTGGGCAGAGTGGAAGGGGGTGTGTCAGAAAATGAGGAAGCTGGGAACCAAGTCGACTGTATTTCCAGCACTGTGAGTAGGCCGGGCTCTTTTGACCAGAAGGTGAAGGAAAATTTAGAAAAGTTGGAGTCTTGTAGCGAAGCAGTCTGCTATATCAGGCTGAAAAGTTAGGAGTTTTTGAAGGTAGAGGAGAGTCGTTGAAGACCTTTGAGCAAGGAAGAGGTAAAAAATTTGATCCTGTCGTGGAGGATCGACAATGCGAGTTGGAGTGGGTGTATCCTGGGGTCACAAGTCTTAGAATAAAAGGAAAGAGCCTTATGTGCTCCTCCTGTCTGCCCCTCTCCCTGCAGGAGATGTGGTCCTGTCTGGCCGTAGCACCCTGAGCCTGCTCACTGCCACACTGCAGCAGCTGAACCACGTATTTGAGCTGCACCTGGGGCCATGGGGCCCTGGCCAGACAGGCTTTGTGGCTCTGCCTTCCCACCCCGCCGACTCCCCCGTCATCCTCCAGCTTCAGTTCCTCTTCGATGTGCTGCAGAAAACGCTTTCACTCAAGGTTCTGGGGTGGGAATGGGGTAGGATATACAAAAAGCCCAAAAGAGCAGTGGAGGCGGGGCTGGGGGTACGGCATGAGGGCACGAAGTCTGCAGGGCCCAGATTCAGATGAGGTGAGAGCTGTGCTTGGCCGTGCTAGGGAAGAGAGGCCAAGGAAAGGGACATGTCCTGGACCTCAGTGACCTGAGTGCTTTTTTTTTTTAGCTGGTCCATGTCCCAGGTCTTGGCCTCCCAGGGCCCATCAAAATCTTTCCATTCAAGTCCCTTCGGCAGCTGGAGGTATGGGGTGTTGGGGGATGTCGGTGCACAAAACCCAGCTTGAGCAGCCATTTGGGATGGGGAAGGAGATGTGGCCTCTTTTGGTGGGGTGTGGGGGGCAGACCTGAGTGTGCTGGTTGCTCTGCAGTGATGTGCCACCCACTGTCTTCCACTTAATGCTGCCCTGAACCATAGGTGGCTTCGTCATCTTTTCCTGCCTCCCTGTTGGGAGGTGGGGATGAGACCTCTGTCTTCTGTGAAGTTCAGTCTTCTTCCCTCCCTCCCTTCCCTTGCCCCAGCTCCGAGGTGTCCCCCTCCACTGCCTCCATGGCCTCCGTGCCATCTATTCCCAGCTGGAGACCCTGATTTGCAGTAGGAGCCTCCAGGCATTAGAGGTGAGGAGGGTGAGGGGTGAACGTGGACGCCTTGTCCTGAGGGACGTGGAGGACCAAGCTCTGGGGTTCCCCCTTCTCTGCAGCCTTCCCTGCCTCCTGCCTCCCACCTCCCCCTGGACCCAGTGTCCCTGCTCCCTCTGCGGTGTTCCCGCAGCACTCTGTGCCTGTCCATGTGTTTACAGTCACACCTGGCATGTTGTATGCAGTATCCTCATGTCTGCCTCCCCGCCCTGCCCGCAGTGAACTCCTTGGGGACAGGGCCCTGGGCTTTCCTTAAGTCTTCATCTCCAGACCGAGCTCCGTGTATAAAGAGTGAATGAACGGCCGGCTCTGATAGAGCGTGGTCTTGGCATGGTAGGGAGGGGAGAGTGGAGGTAACAGCACCTGCCTGCCTGCGCAGGAGCTCCTTTCAGCCTGCGGTGGTGACCTCTGCTCCGCCCTGCCCTGGCTGGCTCTGCTCTCTGCCGACTTCAGCTGCAACACTCTGACTGCCTTAGACAGCTCCCTGGTGGGTGAGCCTCAGAAGGGGCTTCGGGGAACTGGGGAGCGACAGGGATGGGTCCTTAGGGAGGAGGGCCAGTTGGCTGCCTGGGGGCGTCCCATTTTCCACTTCCTTTTCCCATCCCTGCTCAGCGTCTCTTGTCAGCTCTGCGCTTCTTGAACCTGAGCCACAATCAGGTCCAGGACTGTGAGGGTTTCCTAATGGTGAGTAGGAACAGCCTGGCTGGGCGGGTGCCACTGGGGCCTCTGATTGTTCTGCTCTGACCCTCTCTCCTGGACTCCTTTTGCTCCCACCCTGACCTTGACCCCGCCCCCAGGCCCCTGACCCCCTCGGAGCCACATTCTGGGAGGTGGTACTGTTTGGAGGCACAGATTCCAGCATAAGACAAAGCAGTGTTCAAATCTCAACTCCTATCCCTGTGTGATTTGGGACAAATTAGTTTCTCAGTCTTTTTATCTGTAAAGTGTACATCCTAGGAGTACCTACTTTTATAGTATTAAAATGATTGTGAACGGTATCTGATGTTACTTAGCCCAGTGCCTAGCTCAGAAAAGGGTAGCTTTCGAGGTGAGGATGAAGAACACTTCTCCCATGTCTCCCTGTCAGAGATAAAGCTGGATACTAGTTAAAATGGTAATAAACTATTTGTGATATTTAATTAGTAGTAAAACTATTTTAACCAGTAATAAGCTATTCAGCGTGAACTGAACTCAAGTTTGATTTGTGTGTCGGTGGGCGTTTTCAACGGAGAGTGAGCTAGTGGGAAGGGGGACGATGCGGGGCTTGAGCAGATTCTTTCCTTGACCAAACTCTGGACGGGTTCCTCTGAAGTCAGGGAAGTGGAAATTTACGAAAAGCAGGAAACGGGCATTGGTCTGTGTGAAGCCTGTCTGGTTTGCTAACTGGCACTTTTCGAAGTCCCACGGAGGCCGGGAGACCTGGGCCCTATCTTCAGGCGTTGGCTGGAGCAAACTAAATCCTTCTGGCAGCCTTGAGTTTTTCTGGGCAGCAGTGTAAGGGGGCTGGAGTTGTCATTCTGGAGCTATCAGAAACTGGTAGATTTATGCAAGCCTTAATGTGGGGGGAGGTGGGGGGGGGATGAAGTCGTTTGTGCTGACAGTCTGCAGTCTTTATAGGCCAAGGTTGAGACCTAGTCGAGAAGAGGGTTCAGAGGAGCCTGACTAGAGTTTGGCCAAGGAGAGAATCTTCCTCACCCCCACCCCCTCCCAGGACTTGTCTGAGCTCTGCCATCTGGACCTCTCCTATAACCATCTGCGTCTGGTGCCGAGAATGGGACCCTCGGGGGCTGCTCTGGGGACCCTGATACTGCGAGGCAATGAGCTCCAGAGCCTGCACGGTGAGTGGGGGAGATGGGGCGGCCAGGCTGTAGGGGAGGGCAGGGCAGACGTGGAGGGGAACGGCGGCAGTGTGAGGCTCAGGGCGGCCTGGGACCCGCGTGCCCCCAGAGCCTCTCATGCGGCCTTCGGGCAGGTCTGAGGTGCCCAGGCTGGCCTTTCTGCTGTGCGCCCCCCCTCCCCCCACCCCCTCCCCCCTTGCTCACCCGCATGCCCCTCCTCCCCTCTCACCCATGCCCCAGGCCTGGAGCAGCTGCGGAACCTGCGGCACCTGGATGTGGCCTACAACCTGCTGGAAAGACACAGGGAGCTGTCGCCGCTGTGGCTGCTGGCTGAGCTCCGCAAGGTGAGGACCCAGGAGCTAGCTTTGCGCCCCTCCTTCCTTCCCTCCCTCCCCCCCATGCCGAGTTGCTCAGCATCCCTCCTCACACGGGGGCGCCCAAGGCCTGCCTCAGCCTCCTCTTCCTGTCCCCAGCTCTGCCTGGAGGGGAACCCTTTGTGGTTCCACCCTGAGCACCGAGCGGCCACCGCCCGGTGCTTGTCACCCCGTGCCAGGGACGCTGCTGCTGGGGTGAGTGGTCTTCCCGCGTCTGCCCTGCCTTCCCTTTCCTGCCCAGGCCTCCCCAGCCCCTGCACCCTCTTGCCTCTCCACCCCCATCCCTAGGCTAGGGACCAAGGCCTCGGACCCCCTGCGTATCATGCTGTTCCCCCTCGCCGACCCTGCTGGTGCTTACAGGGCTAGGAGGACCCCCAGCCCTGGCTTGGGGCTCCCCAGGGCGTGTGCTCCCCACCGACACTTCCCTCCCCTTTTATCTTCACTCAGTTCCTTCTTGATGGGAAGGCCTTGTCACTGACTGATTTCCAGGTTCGTGTGGTGGGAATGATGGCGGGTTTGATTTGGGAGGATGTGAAGGGAGGGCACTGGCTGATGGAAATAGAGGGCTGTGCAGGAGGGGGCCGCCTGCTCAGCTGGCAAGCGGGTCCCGTCTCTCAGCGAGCTCGGGCGGGACAGAGGTGCTCCCTGGCTCCGACCTCTTTCTCCTTCCTGTTGCCCCACGCCAGACCTCCCCAGCCTCAGGCCTTGGCCCCATGGCCCCACCTCTGCCCTGGCCGGTGGGGAGCACCACGGAAACCTCCGGCTGCGCTGACTTGAGTGACAGCCCCTCGTCGGGGGGCGTTGTGGCCCAGCCCCCGGTTCGTAAGGTTAAGGTAAACGGTGTCCTAGGCTGCCTCGTGCCCGGGGTTGGGTGCCTCAATGGCGGCTCTGGTTAGCCGATGCACTGGGAGTAAGTAAGGGCTTATCCTTGCCTGTGGGTGGGTATTTTGGGCAGGTTGGGTGGCAGGCCCCTGGCTTTCATAGAATGTGGTCCTCTACCCAACCTCAGAGCCGAGTCCGTGTGAGGCGGGCGAGTATCTCGGAACCCAGTGATACGGACCCGGAGCCCCGGACTCTGGACCCCTCCCTGGCTGGTGAGTTAGCCCACCACCAGCCCCCCTGCTCCCGTCCAGTGCGCGCCAGTCTTCTGGCTGGGAGGACTTTTATTTTTGGTGGAGTGGAGCATTGTGAGGGGCCTTGTCGTCCTTCCTCTTTCCTTTTAGTCTGGGGAAAGGAGAAGAGACTGCTCCTGGGTAACACTTTCCAGAGGGTTTTTCAAGGAACACTGTTTTTGTTGGCTGTCAGAGGTCAGGTGATGAAAGGATTCCGTGGCCTGATCAGTCTGGGAAAAGCTGTGTTAAACGAGAGTTAAGTAGTTTCTTCAGGACGTCTCAGGACCTTAAATGTGCGGCTCGGTCTGTCCAGTCTCCCAAAGCGGCAGGTGCTGCGCGCTTCTGAGTCACACGTGACCGCAGTGTCCCACAGAAGGCGCTTTGGGACGTGCTCCCTCTGACCTGGCTCTCCCCTTGCCGTCGCACCCGCTTTTACTTCACCCCGAGGGGCTCGCTCCGAGGAGGCCGGGGCCGCCGGGGCCTGTGGCGGTCCGGGCTCGCTGAGCTGCGCTCCCCCGCCCGCCCAGGGTGGTTTGTGCAGCAGCATCGGGAGCTGGAGCTCATGAACAGCTTCCGGGACCGCTTTGGCCGTGACTGGCTGCAGTACAGGACTCACCTGGAGGCCTCCGGGACCCCTGCCCTCAGCACCCTGCCTCCGGACGCCCCGAGCCCAGAGACTGTGCGCGGCCCTCCGCCCCCTGAGAAGGAGTCTCCGCAGGAAGAGGCAGAGGAGGTCGGGGTGGAGCCGGAGCCTCGGGAGGAAGAGGAGGGAGAGGAGGGGGAGCAGGAGCGAAGCCAGGTGGAGGGTGAGCGCTCGGTGGCCGGCGGACGCTGGGGCCGGTGGGGGGGCGCGTCTGGGAGTTAGGAGACCCCAGGGGCGGGGTGACTGACCCCTTTGGGATGGAAGGCCACCCCACGGGGGGCAGAGTCTTGGCTGCCTGTCTCTCCTTACAGGGTCCCTGTCTTGGTCTCTCCTCAGTGGAGCTCTGCCGCCCCATGTTGGTGTGTCCCCTGGAGGGGCCCGAGGGCTTGCGGGGCAGGGAATGCTTTCTCTGGGTCACTGCTGGCCACCTGTTTGAGGTGGAGCTCCAAGCAGCTCGAACCCTGGAACGGCTTGAGCTCCAGAGTCTGGAGGCAGCTGAGATAGAGGCTGAGACCCAGACCCAGAGCGAGCCTGGGCCCGAGGTGAGCGGTGGAAGCTGGGGCTCTGGAAGCGGTGCTGGGCCTTTTTCGGGAGCCGACTCTGACAGTGTGGCGTCGGGTGCCAGGCACTGGGCGGCATGTTTCCCACACTCTCTCTCTGAGCTTAGAGCCTTGGAGGGGCGCTGAGCGGGGGAAGGTGGGCCCCAGGTGGCTTGGGAGGCTGGGCTGAGGAGCGGAGCTTCTGGGCTGGAGCATGGCGGTCAGCAAAAGCATTTTGATGGAATCCAGAGCTTTGTTTTCCTCCACGCTCTCAGTATAACCCTCATCCCTCCGACCCCCTCTTCCTGCGCAGGGCTCAGATCCATGCCCTGGGGGCCCCGTCCTCGTTCTCCGCTTCTCCTACATCTGCCCCGACCGGCAGTTGCGTCGCTATGTGGTGCTGGAGCCAGATGCCCAGGCGGCTGTCCAGGTGACGGGGCCTGGCGTGGGGCCCAGGAGGCTGCGGGAAGTTGGAAGCCCGAGGTCTGGGGTCCTGCTCACGGTGCTGTTTGGCCCGCCCTGTTTCAGGAGCTGCTGGCTGTGTTGACCCCAACAGCCACCTTGGGGAAGCGTCAGCTTGGGGAGGCGAGGGACCCACCCGGCGACAGACTCCAGTGTCTGCGCTGTGGCCACGAGTTCAAGCCAGAGGAGCCCAGGTCGGGACTGGACGGTGAGGAAGGCTGGAGGCCTCTGTTCCGGAAGACAGGTACCAGCCCTGCCCTTGACCTCCCTACCCAGGCGCCTCCTGCCGCTTCAGGGAAAATGGTTTTGAGGTGGGAGTGGGGAGGGGGAGCCCTAGGGCAGAAAGGAGCGGGGACCAACTTTTCTGCCTGGAAGAAAAATTAAAACCGTCTGCCTGCCGCATTTACGACAAAAGAAAGAAAGAAGAGAAGAAATTACATCCTTTTTTCCCCCTTAAAGTCAGGAAATACAGTCTAACTGCTTAAACATACCCATTAATTTTTCATAACTTGGAGCCTTTCCCTCCTTTTTTTTTTTTTTTTTTTTGCGGTATGCAGGCCTCTCACTGTTGTGGCCTCTCCCGTTGCGGTGCACAGGCTCCGGACGCGCAGGCTCAG
>NC_041215.1:120782734-120791274 GCF_002837175.3 Physeter macrocephalus | reverse complement strand
GTGGCCTCTCCCGTTGCGGAGCACAGGCTCCGGACGTGCAGGCTCAGCAGCCATGGCTCACGGGCCCAGCCGCTCCGCAGCATGTGGGATCTTCCCGGACCGGGGCACGAACCCATGTCCCCTGCATCGGCAGGCGGACTCTCAACCACTGCGCCACCAGGGAAGCCCTCCCTCCTTTTTTTGACTAATATGTCAGAAACTACATAAAACCTACTCAGCCCCCACTGCAGTACTGGGTTGTCTGGCTGCTGAGTAGGATGCTGTGGGAGTTGGCTTAGACTGTCCTTCTCTGACTGACCTTGTGAGCTACTTGATACCGAGTAGTGCCTCGTGGCATCTCTTCACATCCTGTTCTCTAAGACGAGAGGTTTTTCCATTACGGACCAGTCAAAAAGCCATGTCTTTGAAGACACTGAAGAAGAAAGAAATATGCTTGGTAACACCTGCGTTGAAATGTATGATTTTTATTAGTCACTTTTCCCTTCTTGGCAGCAGCTGGAGCAGGGGTTTAAATTTTATTCAGAAAATTGAGCCCTCTCCATCCCCCACCGTGAATTTGCCCTGGCAGCCGCAGGCCCCCAAGGCCCAGCAGCACAGTGTGTGCAACGGAAAGAGCCCCACGCTGTCCCCGACCCTGTCTGTACACCATGGGTCATGTGGCCCTGGGGGTCCTTTCAGTGGTGGCATTCGTCATGAACATTCCTGTGTGCTCCATTCTCCTTTGATTTGAGCCTCAGTCACCTCATCTGAGCAAAGAAGAGAACGGACTTGCCCCATGACGTTAGGAGATTTAAAAGTGACAGAACGGCACCAGGCACAGTTGCCTGGCACAGAACCGAGGACCTCCACAAATGGTAGCTGCCGCTATGACCCTCCAGCCATGTGGTCTTGAGCAGAGTGCGTCAGTCATTTGATCTCTGCTTTCCTCACTTGCAAAACGGGCTCAGGAGAGTTTTGATACAACGTCAAAGGGTGTAGCGTGTCCCCAGTGCGTTGTGGCTGCTCAAAGAATGTTTCCTGTCTCATCGCTGATCTGTGTCCTGGACTCTTTACCCGATTCCGTTCCCTCGTCCTGACCGCCCTCTGAGATAGATACCGCCATCATCCCCACCTCACAGATGAGGCACCAGGCACAGAGCGCTTAGGTGACTTGTCAGAGTTGCTTAGATGACAGCCTTCAAGTAATGGAGCCTGGAATCGGACCCCTATCTGTTGATTTGGGGCTTTCAGACGTCAAGTAGGTGCCCAGCCCGAGGCTGTGGGCGGGACCCAGAGCAGGGCCTGGCAGAGTCTGGCCCTCTCTGAGACAGCCTGAGATGAGAAGGCGGGGTGTACTGAGGCTGCGGGCCGCGGCTCCGGGCTTACTCACCCCTCACTGGGGATTGGCCGGCAGCCGCTGCTGCAGAGGGCGACAGGTGGGTTGGGAGCCTGCGGAGCTCGCGTGTGAAGCTGGAGATGGGGGGATGGGGGAGGAGTGCTGTGAGCACAGCGAGGGGGTGTGGTGCTGTGTGTGTGAGTCACGGGACTGTGCCCGTCCTCCCTCCAGAATCGCCTGCTGTGTGTCCAAACTGTGGTAGTGATCACGTGGTTCTCCTGTACCCTGGAACCCCCAATGGGAAACGGAGACAGGGAGAGCAATCGCCGGCCCCCTCACGGTCCCCGAGCCCCGACCACGGCCCTCCTGGCCACAGTGCCTACAGCACCAGGGCCGGCGGTGCCCCATCTCAGGCACCGGCCTCCCATGACCGCCGCAGTTGGAGCCTCAGTCCCCGTGAGTCTAGGCGAACAGAGACGGGGTGTGTTCGGGGGAGGGGTGCTGGAGCCAGGGTGGCCGGGGCAGGCTGACGGCCCACCGCTTGCCCCCAGCCCCTGAGCACTGTGGCCTCCGCTCTGTGGACCACCGACTCCGGCTCTTCCTGGACGTCGAGGTGTTCACCGATGCCCAAGAGGAGTTCCAGTGCTGCCTCAAGGTCTGTGCCAGCCTGGCTCTGCCCTGTGCCCCCAACTGATCAGGGTGCCCGCCTGTTTCCACCACAGCAAAGTGTGTCCAGGCGGTTGGCGCTGGAGCCTCCAGGTCTGGCTTCTGGTTTAAACTCCAGCAGCTGCCCTCAGTGTGGCTGTGAACACGTTTCTTGGTATTTGAGTCTCTGTTGTCTCCCCTCTACCACGGGGAGGATACTGCCTACCTCACGGGCTGTGGAGCACACGTGAGGGCCGACGTCAGCAGCCCCTGGCGCTTAGTAAATGGCGTCTCCGGCCATTATTGTATATCCACCACGCCATCAGACCCTCTCTGTGGAGCTCTGAGCAGTTGCAGGGCAGTGAAGAGCTAGAGTACATCGGTCTTGCCCTCCATCTTCTCTTTTGGCGTGAGGAACAGCCAGTCAGGACGCGGTGTGAAAGTGCCGGAATCAGGCTCAGGCCGCAGAGGGGCATCTGATCCAGCCTGTGTGGGCCAGGGAAGCTTCCCCTTCCTGTGGTGATGGCTAAACCAAGTCTTGAAGGATGAGTTACAGAGGAGGGAGGAAAAGAATGTTGTAGGAAAAGGAAGCAGCAAGTGCATGGAGGCCTGAGAGAGTAGCTAGTGGGGAGAACTGGCCGTGATCGGGACAGCCACGGGGTGGGGGTCCTGAGAGGAGTCTGAACAGGCAGGCAGGGGTCATTCAGGAGCATTGTCTTGTGTCGGCCACGGAGTTTGGACTTGAACCTGGGTCCTGCGGGAGCCACTGCAGGCCTTGGAAGCAGGGGAGCAGCAATTGGTTTTGTGTTTGGGGACAGTTGTTCTGTCAGAGGGTGGATTGGAGGGTGCGAGATGACAGGCAGGGAGACCTGCTAAGAGCCTGCCGTGGGTCTGAGTGCAGGCGGGGCTGTGGGATAGAGAGCAAGGCCGATGGAGAGCCTGGGATGGACGCGCAGTGTCACCGGTAGCTCGGCCCTCAGCCTGGCAGCCGCCTCTCTAGTCCTCTCTGTTTCACATCAACTTCCTCTTCCCCTTAGGTGCCACTGGTGTTGGCAGGGCACCCCGGGGAGTTTCTGTGTCTTGCGGTTGTGTCTGACCACAGGCTCTACGTGTTGAAGGTGACAGGGGAGATGCGGTGAGTGAGCAGGGCCACGGCCAGGGAGGGGTCCGTCCGGGGCCCCCATGCTCTCACTGTACTCTCGCTCATTCCTGCCGCTCTGCCCTCACTGTCTCCACAGCGGGCCTCCGGCTGGCTGGCTGCAGCCAACCCTGGCCATTCCCCTGCAGGATCTGAGTAGCATAGAGCTGGGCCTGGCAGGACAGAGCCTGCGGCTGGAGTGGGCGGCCGGGGCAGGTGGCTGTGTCCTGCTGCCCCGAGATGCCAGGCACTGCCGGGCCTTCCTGAAGGAGCTTACGGGTGAGAGAGCGAAGGGGGAGGATGGAGGGTGGGGTGGGGGCCGAGGGCCACGGCGCCAGCTCTGGTGCCCGCAGCGGAGACAGCCGGGTAATGGGACCCATCCCTCTTGGAAGTTCCGCAGTGCGGAGGATGGGAAGGTGTTGAGAGGTTGGGATGGAAGAGATGGAGTCTTTGAGGGCTCCCTGTCCCTGGCTGGCTCTGTCCAGATGTCTTGCAGTCTCTGCCCCCCGCCCGGAGGAGCAGCGTCAGCACCACGGAGGAGGAGGTCACCCCGAAGCATCGGCTCTGGTGAGTAGATAAGGAGGCTGAGACCAGACTGAGGCCCAGATGGCTGCTCGTGGAGCACAGGCCCTCTCTCCACAAGCCCCTGGTCGGGCCCTGAGCGCCCGTGCCTCCTGACCCGGGCCTGGCCTTCTCCCCACTCTACCCCGTCGTGGTACTTCCCATCCTCTGGCTGACCACTGCTTCCTGGGCCTGCCGCCTTCTCCCCAGGCCGTTGCTAGAGACAGACCCTTCCTTGGAGCCTCTCCGGTTCTTCTATCTTCGGGCATTCCTGGTTGAAGGTGAGGCCACCGCCTCGGCCCCCCAGCCCCCCAGCGCCTCTCCGTGCCTTTGTAGCAATTCTCAGTGCTGGGATGTGGCCTTCCCACCCAAATAACAGCCTCGGTGTTCCCGGCCCCTCTGGGAGGGGCCAGGAGGTGCCCTGGGACGTCCGTGGCTCAGAGACCTTTGCTTCTGGGCCCAGATCGTCTGGGTCTGCTCCGCCTCTTCCTTGTGGTGAAGACGAGAGCCGGTCCTTTCCGACGGGGAGGTGGGGTGGTCGGGCAGGTCCCCTTTGTCTTGGGCCTCAGCGGTCTTGGAGGCTGGAGATCCCTGGCGTTTGGGAAAGGGGGGGCCTTGGCCCCCAGAGGCACAGGCCGCATTGTGGCTGCCTCAGTGTGGTCACTCCTCTTCTGAGCAGCGCTGGGACGCTGCCCGGGGGATCTGGGCTCTTCCATGGCCTTCTCCTCCGGGCCTCACCCTGCCTCTTTCCCTCCAGGGCCTTCTACCTGCCCTGTGTCCCTGTTGCTGACTCTGTCCACCCTGTACCTGTTAGATGAGGACCCTATAGGGTCCCAGGCGGAGCCCCCTCTTCCAGCGGCATCGGGCGTAGCCTCTGAGAAGGCCCCACCCCCCGGGCCGGGCCCTTCAGTGCGTGTCAGGGAGCAGCAGCCACTCAGCAGCCTGAGCTCCGTGCTGCTCTACCGCGTGGCCCCGGAGGACCTGCGGCTGGTCTTCTACGACGAGGTGTGGGAGCGTGTGAGAGGGAGAGGGGCAGTCTGTGTGTGTGTCGGGCTGTATGGGACTTACCACGGGCAGTCAGGGTCGGGGGGAACACAGAGGATCAGGGTGCAGGGAGCCGGGAGGCTGTCACGGGGCGTTTGGACAGTAGGGAGGGAGGCAGTTGTAGGCAGCGGAAACACCCTGGACTTGAAGCCCAGCCTTGTGTTACCTGGGAGGCCCTAATGAAGCACCCGGCTACTTGGAGTTCGTGTCTGATGGGGCCCGTGTGCCAGCTGTGTGATCTTGACAGCCTCCTCGTGAGGAGGTACTATGATTATTAGTCCAGTTACAGTTGAGGACACTTAGGCTTGGGGATGGTTAACCAACATGCCCAGGTCACAAGTGGCAGAGCCAGGACTGAAGCCCAGGCAGTTCCTTGGAGTTGATCCAGAACTGATGATATTCTGGAGACGGAGGATTAAAGAAACCAGGTGGTAAATGCGAAAGCCCTTTTGGGGCCTTCAGTCAAGGCTGATTGGGTTCTGTTTAAAAAACTCAGAGTCAGGATCTTTTATGGGGAGTGACACAGGCTTGGGGATGAGAAGAGGCCATGAACCAGGGAGGGGCAGTGGGTCCTCCTGAGGCCTTCCCTGCCTCCCCTGCTCTGGTGTGGCCCTTGTGAGTCTCACCTCACTACGGGTTGTCCACCAGGTGTCCCGGCTGGAGAGCTTTTGGGCACTCCATGTTGTGTGTCCGGAGCAGCTGACGGCCCTGCTGGCCTGGATCCGGGAGCCCTGGGAGGAGTTGTTTTCCATCGGACTCCGAACTGTGACCCAAGAGGCTCTAGACCTCGGCCAGTGAGGCTGCCATGCTGGCCCCGCCCCCGGCCTCAGGAGCCACGGCTACAGATGTTCTCTCTCCAGACTCTGGCTGCGGACTTCTCTGGCCTTTGGGCACTGGTCAGCAAGGCCCCAAATGACCCACAACTCAGGGGCAGGGTGAGAGGACTGGTCCAGCCTCTAGATGACCTGGCCCGAGGGGACGGGCTGAGTGGTCAGAAGGAGTGTTTCTCCTGCACTTTTTCTCAGGTATCAATAAAGTTGTTTCCATTCCGGATGCCATGGGTGCAGTTGGATGTGTCACTCGTGAGGCCTGCTGTTCCCCTACTACTTCTAACAGAAACTGCCCCGCCCGTGGCTCTTCCCCAACGCACAGGCCAAGCAGCCTTGTTTGAACTGTGAGACCCCATCTTCCAACCCTGCTTTTTGCCCCCGCTGATGGGATCCAGCAGGGCTCCTACCCATGGGCCCCAGTCCCCAGCCAGCAGCACCTGTCCTGAGCCTGGTGTGGGAATCACTGCCTAGCAAGCAACTGGGACAGTTACATTGTCACTCTCCTGAGTTTCAGCTGGGAACTAACGAGACTCTCAGGCCGTCGGCCAGTGGGAGCTGAATACGAGTGTGACTGGCGAGCGGGTTCGTGGAGTCGGGCTGTGGAGGGAGGACAGGCATCTGGAGGTTTCCGTTCCTGCCTTCTTGTCAGTACTGCCTCACTCAGCCCGGGGGCTTGGTTGGATTGGCCCCACTCCTTTCCCTGTGTCTCTGTGGCTGTGGTGATCGGTTCAGGAATTCCCACGTGGCCCGGTTTGGCCTACCAAGGCCCAGTCCTGGCGTTTTGCTGGAACAACCGAGAAAGAGGCACGTTTCCCGCAGGAGGGCTGCTGAGAGGATGAGCCTGCAGCTGCTGGCCCCGAGGGGAGGTGGAACCGTGCCGAGACAGGGAGGCAGAGCTGAGAGGTGGGGCAAGCCAGGCCAGGTCTGGGTGGTGTCCGTGGAGTCCTTGGGTCCAGTGTGACTGCAGGCAGATGGCCCTGGAATTTTAGGTTATGTGAGCCGAAGGGGACCCCCTCCTTTTTTCTGTTCGGCTTAAGCTAATTTGAGCCAAGTACGAGCCGCTGAAAGGGTCCTAACTACATACACCCCTATTCTGACTTGATCCAGCCTGAGTAGGGATCTGTTTCCTGCACCCAAGAATGAACACAAGGGGAATAGCGGCTCCCACACGTTTGTGTAGAGGTCCTAGTAAAAGGGCTTGGGAAGGGAGTGTGGGGACTCCCTTTGAGCCCCAAAGCCTGGCTCTGGTTGAATGTGTGTGTGGTTTTGACAACTAATTGGTGGGCCTTATTTCGGGAGCAGGTACATGCCAGGCACTGAGTTCAGTGTTGACAGTCTGCTCCACGCAGGGGTCCTGGGAGGTGGTGGCATCTTGTTACAGGTGAGGAAACAGGCCTAGAGGAGGTGGATGACTTGCCCAAGATCTCGTCAGTAAGTAGAGGAGACCTGATGAGTCCAGGCTCGTATGACTTCAAACCTGCGCTGTCAGCAAACCACTGGGCACACTGCCTGCCCCTTCACTGCAGTGCGTGGGCCTCTGTGCCAGCCCCGCTTAGAGAGGGATCACTGCCCACTTTATCCTGGGCTGGGGATCTCTGAATAACCGCACACTTGTCTAGGACGGGGAGGCCCAGATGCACCATATTTGAAGTTTTTCTTTCCTCCAGAGTGTGGTGAGATGTTAGGAGAAGTATTAATTCATGGGTGGTTTTCACCCCTCCCAGCCAACTGGAGAGAACAAGATGCCGGATCTTGCAGTTTTAAGTGAAAGGGCTAAGCTGTAAGAAGAGACTTGAAAGGGACCTTAACTAGATAAGAGGCCTGCAGCGGGAGAGGGGAGGGTTTTTAGAGAAGAGCATTAGAGGCAGTGTCGGTGCAACTCCCCTGACACTGGGGGGCTCTCACGGTGGAGGGCCCTGTGCCTTGCTCCCTGTTTGGAGTTAGGAAGGACAGTGACCTGTCAGATGCTCCCCAGGCCACCGGGGCAGATGGAGATACGGCAGTTGGGAAGGACCTGGCAGAATAGGGCTGGTGAATAAAAGCAAAAATAAATAAATGAGACCTAATTAAACTTAAAAGCTTTTGCACAGCAAAGGGAACCATAAACGAAATGAAAAGACAGCTCTCAGAATGGGAGAAAATACTTGCAAACGAAGCAACCAACAAGGGATTAATCTCCAAAATATACAAACAGCTCGATATCAAAAAACAACCCAATCAAAAAATGGGCAGAAAATCTAAGTAGACATTTCTCCAAAGAAGACATACAGTTGGCCAAAAAGCACATGAAAAGATGCTCAACATCACTAGTTATTAGAGAAATGCAAATCAAAACTACAATGAGGTATCCCCTCACACTGGTCAGAATGGCCATCATCAAGAAAATCTACAAACAATAAATGCTAGAGAGTATGTGGAGAAAAGCAAATCCTCTTACACTGTTGGTGGGAATGTAAATTGGTACACCCACTATGGGCCATCATCAAGAAAATCTACAAACAACAAATGCTGGAGGGGGTGTGGAGAAAAGGGAACCCTCCTACACTGTTGGTGGGAATGTAAGTCGGTACAGCCACTATGGAGAACAGTATAGAGCTTCCTTAAAAAGCTAAAAATAGAGCTAACATATGATCCAGTAATCCCTCTCCTGGGCATATATGCAGAGAAGACCATGATTCGAAAAGATTCAGGCACCCCAATGTTCATTGCAGCACTATTTACAATAGCCAGGACATGGAAGCAACCTAAATGTCCATCAACAGATAAATGGATAAAGAAGATATGGTACATATATACAGTGGAATATTACTCAGCCATAAAAAAGAATGAAATAATGCTATTTGCAGCAACACGGATGGACTACTAGAGATTGTCATACTGAGTGAACTAAGTCAGAGGAGGACAAATATACCACTTTTATGTGGAATCTAAAAAAATGGTACAAATGAACTTATTTACAAAACAAATAGTCACAGGTGTAGAAAACAAACATGGTTACGGGGGGGAA
>NC_041215.1:120774060-120782644 GCF_002837175.3 Physeter macrocephalus | reverse complement strand
TGAAAGAAAGAGAGACAGAGGGGTAGAAAACAGACAGGGGGGGGGGGGGGAAAGGGGCAGGGGGGGATAAATTGGGCGATTGGAATTGACATATACAAACTACTATATGTAAAATAGATAACTAATAAGGACCTACTGTATAACACAGGGAACTCTACTCAATACTCTGTAATGGCCTATATGGGAAAAGGATCTAAAAAAGTGGATATATGTATATGTATCACTGATTCACTTTGCTGTACACCTGAAGCTAACACAACATTGTAAATCAGCTATACTCCAATAAAAAGTAAAAAGAAAAAAAAAGCTGAGCAAGATCAAAAAAAAAAAAAAGAATATGGCTGGTGACATTTGCTCAGATTTCTCTTGACTGGAGAAGGGAGGTGGCCCAGAAGATCCTGCAGGCCTGCAGTGGGCCCTGAAGGTCAGCTGAGAGGGTGCTGCAGGGGTCACTGCAGGAGAACGGGATAGGCCTGGCCCCCATGTGGGGAAGTGACCAAGTTAGACTTGAATTGAGTTTAAATCACTGACTGGGCTGAGTCTACCAGAATGTTACCAGGCTGACTTTTCCGTCGGTTAGAAATGGGGACTCATCATGAAGATAAAGTTGAGTTATAGAGGAAAAAGTTCTAGTTTTGCACACCTGAATTTGGGGGACCACTGTGTTTCTGGAATTCCTATCTGTTACCTTTGGAAAGGTCAACATTGAGGGTTTGGAAGGTGTGGCCCTAGAGGGCAAGGGAAATGGTTCTTTCACAGCGGTCTAGGGGGTGACTCCCTAACCCTGACCCTTGGGGTTCCCCAGGGAGGGATGTGTTCTGATAACTTAGGCCTCACTGTAAAGCTTTGTTCTGGGGAGGTCCAAGGCGGGGGTGGCTCCTGGGACTGGGGGGCGGGGAGAAGACTTAAATCCTCCTGGGGTCCTGTTCCACCCTTGACCCAGCCAGCCCTCTGCAAACCCTGGGCCCCGGTAGGATGGAACCGTGTGGGAAAGAATCAGTGCCACTGGAGGACAGTTACTCAGCCTCAGGCCCTCCTCATGAAGGACTGAAAGTCCCATATCGAGGTCCCTGGATTCCGGGGAGGGAAAAGAACGGCTGGTCCCCAGCGGGGGAGAAGGCGTTAGGGTGTTTAGGGCCACTCTGAGCAGCTGTGCCTTTCCTGACCTCCATGTGGGTCAGCATTGTTCCTCTCCTGAAGCATGTGCATTACATACCCATTCATAAATCCACTGAATGGATGCATTTATTCATTCCTTCACTCGATAGAGATTAATAGGACCCAGGTTCTATCGCAGAGCCCATTAGCGCATATGTCAGGGCCAAAGGTGTTCCCCAGTGGCTCATAAACTACTCCCTCGAAACAACTACATTCTCTGGGCCAGGACTGCAGGGAGGATGTGGTGGGGCCAATGTTTGAGGCTCCGTTGAAGATTTATAGAGGAACACCCCTAAATAATGATGAAGGTAACAATCTTAACAGCTGTGGCTTAGTGAGCCCTTACTATGTTCCATGCATTGTTCAAAGCATCTGATCTTCTCAAGTGTTTCTCCTATTCCTCTGGTTGTAAGATACAGAGCCAATAAGCTCAAGAAAAGAACCCTGAGGGTATAGACATGACCTAGACCTGGAAGGCTGGTGCTGAGGCCCCAGAGACGGGTTTTTCCTGTCTCTTGAAGCCAGATGGTAACTCTCTCCCATCCCCAGCAGGGCCCAGGTCTGATCTGGCCGGAGAATGGGGAGGAAATGGTGTGAATCTTGGAACTGGCCAGTTGGGAAAAGCTGGCCGGGGTGGAGGTTCTCTCAGCGACAAGCCTCCTTCTGCAGGGGTGGAGGGGCCCAGAAAGGATGGTGCAGAGTTTCAGGAAATAAGTTCACCTACTTCTGTTTTGCGCGGAGCTGGCCTGAATTTTTAATTGAAGCAAATTAAAACTTCCCAAAAATACTAGTCCACTTTCTTGGCAGTGTGCACACCCCCCTTCCCCACCTGTGATTTTGCATCATCTGCAAACAAGAGCCCATGCTGGTCCTGACGAAAGCCTTCCCCAGCCTCTGGCCCAGAGCTACCTTTCATGGAAGCCGGACCCGTCAACAAGCACATTCCCAGAAGCCCCATCAGGTCATGGTCCGGATGGGGCAGAATAATCTCCAGTCATTTTAGGGTCATCTGGAAAGCCGTGTGAGGCTGGGGGACTTGAAAGAGGACCTTCTTCCATTTCCTTGTGCTTAAAATCTCTGGGCACATCTTTGTTTTCTGTAACAATTCAACGAAGTCCTCTGCGCCCTTTGTCCTGAGGATGCTCTTTGTTCGGTGAGCCAGAGGACGGAGGTCCTGGTGTTGCCTGCCCTGAGGCCATTACCACTCCTGGGAGCACCTGACCTTTAGCTCTGCACCCCACCTGGAGGAGATGCCGGGACACACCTCCTCCTCAGACCCTGCTTCATTCTGAGAAACTGGGGCTGCTTTGCCACTGACACTTGTGCACAGACGTCAGTCTGCAGGACTTGCCTTACACACCCTGGACTGACACCGGAGATCGAGTTGTCCGCTCAGTCTGGCCTTTCCCTTCCAACGAGTGCCTATCGATTGCCTGTCTGGCCTTGGGCTTGCTGGCACTGGAGGCCCAAGGCAGTGGAGGGAAAGGATTCGCTCCCTGAAATTGTACATAACAACATATGTAGAAATAAGGTGGGAGGGGATAAAATATACATTCACGTTTGCTTCTATTTGTGTAAATAAATTCTGGAGGGAATAAACAGACATTTGTGGTAGGGGATGAAGATGAGAACGAGGCAGAAGGGGGAGAGGGGTGGTATTGACTTTTATTTTTTTATTTATTTTTTACTTTTTAGCTGAAAAGTATTTTTAAAAACTCTCAATGCGTTATGATTCAAAAATTATATTAAAAATTTATATGAAGCCCTGGGGGGCGGTCAGTGGCCAAACTGAGTGGTGTAAGCTTTGATTCCTAAGACTTTGGAAGAGGGGAGCAGGTCAGCTTGAAGACCCATCCCTCTTTCTCAATGGGAGAGGGTCCATCTTTGCTGATGAATCATTTCGTGAGGAGTGAGGGGTGACGTCCTTCTCCTCCGTTGCCAAGATGCCGCGGTATCTTCTAAGAAGACCCCGCCCAGATTGGTTAGCTGTGGCTGAAATTTCCCGCGCCGTTCTGTGTGGCTGCTTTGCCCATCTCTGGGTGCGTGCAGCATTTTGCATCCACCTAATCAAGAGTCACTGTGTGTGATGGTCATATAGGAAAAGGCACAGGGGATTTAGACCCAAAAGATCCGGGATTATGGTTTAGTTTTGCATCTCACTATATTTAACCACAAGCAAGCCACTTGCCCTTGCTGCTCTGTGGCTCCTTCATTTACAGTGAGGAGAGGAGACTAATCAATATCTTATCCAGGTCACCAAATTGTTGAGTGCAGTGATGTACATGGAAGCACTATGTGAATCATAAAGTAGTAAATACATGCTGTTTTAAAAGCCCTGCCTGTTTGTTATTACAACCTGCTATGTTGCCTAGAAATGCTCTTTGTAAGCGGAGAGGGAAAGCCTGCATCTTCCTGCCTGTGTGTTTATGAGTGGCTATTTCTCCAGTGTGCTTCAGAGGGAAACTCAGACACGGCTGGGAACTTGAGCAGACCATGGCATGCTTTCTTCTTGGCCCATCCTCAGTCATTTGATCATCTTGGACTCAGTGACTTCTACGCCCTCCACAAAAAAACGTTCTTCAGTTTATTAGTTACTATAACTACTTGTGTACTCGCCTTCAATGCCACAGACATTACTGAGCTCCTAAAGTGTGCCAGGCTCTCTGTGAGAGGAGGGGGTGGGATATGAGGATGAACCAGACATGCGCTGGCTCTCAAGGAGCTTACCGCCTGTGGAGGGAGTGGGAAAAAGCACCTTGGAGCTGGGTCATGAGGACAGAAAAGATTATGGAAGGAGAATATCATCATAATGGCCATTTTGGAGCATCTACTTTGTACTAATCATTTCATTGACATCATTGCACTTGGTACAACCCTGAGGGAAAAGTGTGATCTCTAGTTTACAGGGGAGGAAGCTGAGACTCAGGTTAAGAAAGGTGATTCTCACCAAGGGGATGCTGGATCTCCAACTCCGGCCCTTCTTCTCTTTCCCTGAAACCTTATTGCCTCTTAGACCTTCCAGGGTGCCTACCCTCTAGTCCTTTTAAATCTGCCCCCTTGTGGCACCAGGTTCCAGGGATACCGCATCCTACCACCATCCAGATCCTCAGCACCCAGATACCTGTGCAGATGCCATTCTTTCCTGCCACGGGGCCTTTCCTGAGCTCTTCCTACTGCCGGGATGCTTCTCCTCCTTCCCCAACTCACCCCTCTTTGCATGGCTGATTCTTTCGTACCCTCAGGTCTTAGTTTAATTGTCTCCTCCTTACAGAGCACGTTCTTAACTCTGCTACCGGAATGTTTCCTGTAAATGTGCTTCCCCCCATGGCGCTTGCCACATTTCATAATTATAATTTATGTATTTGCTTGTTTGTTGTCTGTAAGCTGCCCCAGGGCAGGGACCATGTCAGATTTTCTTCACTGCTGTATACCCAACACCTGGCGTAGAGTGTAGAGTGAGTGTGTGGGTCTCAGTTTACACACTTGGGAGTGCAAGAAACATTACAACATTTTCAAAACAACCTTTTATTTCAAGCCCCCATTCCATGGGGTTGGCAGGACTTACTGACCTCCCCCCATCTCGGGGAACGGGGGGTAACCTCCTTCTGCTTTGCTGATCGGGGAGGGCAAAGGGTGGCTCCTCCACCCCCTCCCTCCCCTCCCCAGTTTCTGGTCAAGACACTGAGGGTCTTGCTAACCTTTTCTTTTTCTTCCTCTGCAAGCCTCCCTAGGTTTCCTGAGACTTTGGCTCTGTGTGAACAAAAGGCAAAACGGCTTGCTGGCTTTCTGTCCCACCCATTCCCCCAAAATGACAAAATCCAAAGCAGGCTAACTGTTTGGGTGGGGTTGGGGGAGAAGAAAGGACCTAGACTCATATGTCAAAATGTTACCCTAGCACAGATGAATCCGTTCCTCTGGAGCTGAAAGGTGGGCTCCGCAGGGCGAGAGAAACTTCAAGGGCAGGCGGTGTTGTCCTGGGATTGGGTTTGTTTCAAAGCTGAGTCCAGGCTTACTGATGGACACGTGGATTATGACAGGATAAACCACTGCAGAGTAACAACAATAGTAAATAAGAAGAATGACATTTATTGAGCACATATTCTGTGCCAAGCATTGAACTGGCATTTATATACAGCATCTCTAACTCCACAGTCTAGGCTTTTTATCAAAGCCACGTTACCTCTCTAGTAAAAATAAAATAAGGTCTTACTCACCATGAGGCCAGTCAACAGCATACGGCGCTGGGTGCTCTGTTCTGGGAAACAGGGAGGAGATACTGTTGGCAAGAAGGAATTCCAGGCCAGTCTCAGTGACAACCTGGGGCTACCTGAACCCACACCCTATCATCTTCCAGAAACTCTTCAGCCTGCCAAGTTAGGATTATAATTGCAAAGATTGGTTCATTGGCCAAGGACTGTCAGAATCTACCCCGATGGAGTTAGATCTCAGATCTTTCTTTCTTTGAATTGGCATGGATGGTATCTTCAGTTGGGCTGGATGACTTACTGTGCTTTGAGATATAAGCCAACTTCTACTTATTTCATGTGTGTACATTTCATCATTTTTCAAACTGCAAGTTACCTGAGGGCTTTTGTGGCTCTTTGATTTGTAGTAATATTGAAACTAGCTTAACGTTTATTGAGCGCTTACTATGTGCCAGGCACTGGTCTGAGTGTTTCACACAGATGAACTCATGTCATCCTCTCAACAACTCTGTTCTTATTGCCATTTTGCAGATGGGGAATCCGAGGCCCATAGAGGGTAAATAACTTGCTCCAGGTCATGCAAGTATCAGTGGCAGAGCTGGGCTATGAACTTGTGCTGCTTGATCACTCCCCTATATGGCTTCTAGTAGCAAAGATTAAGTCTCCTTAAAAAACTCATCCGGGGAGCGAGTGGTATATTTCAGTTTGTGCTCATGGCACGGAAAGTTTAACAATTGTGGGAAGGCACCAAGGCGTGGTGGGGGTGGGCACGGGGCGCTGTGGGTGTGCGGATAAACATGAGACATGAAGCCAGAAGCCCTTGGGTTCAATTCTCCGTTATGCTGCCTATGAGTCTTGGACCTTGGCCAAGTCACTTAAACTTCCTGAGCCTCATTCTTCTCACTTGTCAAACGGGATTAAGATGCTCTACCTTAGAGGGTTGCTGTGAGCTCATGAGAATATGAATATTAAAGTGGCTTGTACTGAAATTTAAGCTAATAAGATGATCATGGTTGTTATCTTTAGGACTGAAGGATGGAGTTGGTGAGGAATGACGTCGTAATAAGAGAGGCAGGGGTTACCCGGGCCTGCTAATAGGATATCATTCTCTCTCTTGCTCTCCCCCAGCTCCCTGACATTGGTACCATTCATGCCTGGTGCCTCTATAGCTCGTGCCCTGGACTCAGACCCCGTTTCTCTGATTCTATCAGTCAGGACGCCAAGCTGCAAACAGCAGCTACTCTAAGCTGGAAAGGAATTTATTAAAGGGAATAGTGAATATTAGGTGGTAGTTTGGGGAGGAAGAGAGAGCTGGGAATAATGAGCAGCCACATCACCAGAGCTTCTATCTTCTATCATTGGGCAACAAAACCTCCACCACACCACACACACACACACACACACACACACACACACACACACGACATACATACAGAGTGGCCATCCTTTGTGCATGCAAGGAGCACTCTTTTGTCATAGGAATGAAGACCTCTTCGGGCACTTTCCACAGGGGACTGACAATTACAGATGCACAGTGAAAAAGCCTCCCGGATGCCAGCAGATCTGAGTGGGAATAACGAAAGCACACACTGCTGTCTAATAGGATGAGTTGGTATGAAACAACTGGGGTCATCAGCATCTCTTTCTTCACCCTGGAAGGAGAGATGAGCATGGGTGTCTAGAGATCCTTTGAGGGGAGATTTCACTCCATCTCACTCCCCAGGGGTTAGGGAACAGAGGAAGGGGCTTGCAAGGCTAGAGACCAAAGCTGCTGACTGGGCATGGGGTGGGGGGAGTCCCCAACTGGGAAGAGAATGGGAGTCTGAGGGTCCCAGGAAGATGAGGCTTGTGCTCAGGCTGTTTCCTGGGGAGGGTGGGGCCTCAGAGGGATGAGTCGTGTGCTAAGGCATCAGTGTCCAGGACCCAGGTTGGCAAGACCCTCCCCAGGCTGTCTTGGTATCAAAGCAGGTGCTGTCTGACCTTACAGGCTAGAAGACAGGGACGGGGGCCATGAGCAGGACAAAGGTGTCAAAGGTAGACTGAAGGTCAGAGAGCCCTGGGAAAGGTTCCCAATCGGGGAACTCCTGTGTGTCTCTGAGCAAGGGCAGGCCCTGCCAAAACGCTCAAGGTAGAGACTTGGAACCGCGTTACCTAGCTCAGAGCGATAAGGGATCGGGCCGTGTATTAGTGTGCTAGGGCTGCTGTAACAAAGTTCCACGGACAGAGCAGCTTGAACAACAGAAGTCTGTTGTCTCACAGCTCTGGAGGCTGGAAGTCTGAGATCAAGATGCCAGCAGGGCCCTGTTCCCTCTGAAGGCCCAAGGGAAGGATCTGTTCCAAGCCTCTCTCCCAGCTTCTGGTAGTTCCTGGGCTTGTGGCAGCACAGCTCCAATCTTCACATGGCGTTCTCCCTGAGTATGTCTGTGTCCATATTTACCCTTTTTAGAAGGACACCATTCATATTGGGAAAGGAGCCCACCCCAGCCCAGTATGACCTCATTTCCAAATAAGGTCACCTTTGGAGGTACTGGGGGTTGGGATTTCAACCTATGAATTGGTGGCATGTGTGTGTGTGTGTGTGTGTGTGTGTGTGTGTGTGTGTGTGTGTGTGTGTGGTGGATGGGGACACACAATGCAACCCATAACAGATGGGTCTCACATCCTGAGTTTTGGGGCACAGTTCACACACTCTACTTACACACAGCTGGCTCTCACGTGGGCATTTTGGTTCACACTCTGCACACCCTGTGAGACGGGGAGGCTGAGAACATCTCTTTCCCTGAAAGAGGCTTGGAGCGGTAAACGGCTGTGGCTGGGTCATACACCGATGATGCCCTGTCAGCAGCCTGCTTCCCAGCTGTGACCATGGCAGGGTAACAAGGCTCCCTGAATCTCTGTTGTGGTGAAGCCAAGATGAGTATGGAGAGGGCCCAGCACGGGGCTGCTGGTGCAAAGCCAAGGGCTCAGCGGATACTAGCTGCCTTCCCCTCTTCCGCCTGATGGCTCTGAATGTAGAGAATCTTCCCTCAGGTTGAGCTGAGACCCAGGTGAGGACAGGGCTGGGAGAGGGTAAATTACATGCCCAAGGTCACAGGGTTAAACCTCTTCCCCACACAGAGACCATCATGTCCAGCACCCTGTCATCCCCTGCCCCCCCGCCCCCCCCCGCCCCCTGCCCCCCCCCGGGGCGGGAATGGGTTCTCTCTTCTGGGCCTGGCCCC
>NC_041215.1:120770355-120772478 GCF_002837175.3 Physeter macrocephalus | reverse complement strand
TGTGTGTGTGTGTGTGTGTGTGTGTGTGTGTGTGTGTGTGTGTGTGTGTGTGGTGGATGGGGACACACAATGCAACCCATAACAGATGGGTCTCACATCCTGAGTTTTGGGGCACAGTTCACACACTCTACTTACACACAGCTGGCTCTCACGTGGGCATTTTGGTTCACACTCTGCACACCCTGTGAGACGGGGAGGCTGAGAACATCTCTTTCCCTGAAAGAGGCTTGGAGCGGTAAACGGCTGTGGCTGGGTCATACACCGATGATGCCCTGTCAGCAGCCTGCTTCCCAGCTGTGACCATGGCAGGGTAACAAGGCTCCCTGAATCTCTGTTGTGGTGAAGCCAAGATGAGTATGGAGAGGGCCCAGCACGGGGCTGCTGGTGCAAAGCCAAGGGCTCAGCGGATACTAGCTGCCTTCCCCTCTTCCGCCTGATGGCTCTGAATGTAGAGAATCTTCCCTCAGGTTGAGCTGAGACCCAGGTGAGGACAGGGCTGGGAGAGGGTAAATTACATGCCCAAGGCCACAGGGTTAAACCTCTTCCCCACACAGAGACCATCATGTCCAGCACCCTGTCATCCCCTGCCCCCCCCGCCCCCCCCCGCCCCCTGCCCCCACCGGGGCAGGCATTGGTTTCTCTCTTCTGGGCCTGGCCCCTCTCCTGCCCATCAGCTCCACCCTGGGTTCTCCCCCAGCATCCTCCTAAGTTCTCCTCAGGGACGTGGCTCCACCAGCTATTAATGAGGGGTTGTTAGGGACATGGCATTGTGCTAGGTGCTCAGTTTCAGCGAGACCCCCAGAGGGTCAAATTGGGATCCAGTCGTTCCTTCCAAAGACCTTTGCCCTTGGAAAAGGAGATGTGACCTCGGGGGGTGGAGGAGGGGGAGAGGGGGTGTAGAAACTGAGCCGCAGAATCTTAGAGCTGGATGGAACTTCGGAACACCCCGTTTCCAGGCCCCTCTGGCTACGTTGGGGAAACTGAGGCCTAGGGAGGTAACTGCCAAGGTCAAATGTTGGGCGCTGCCTGGTGGCAGAAGCCAGGCATCTGAGGCTATACCGGGACCGAAGGGACAGGTGGTGGGTGCTCCTGTAGGCCTGCGAGCTCAGTTCCCAAGGCTGGAGGGGCTGGCGTCTGCGGAGGGGTCGCCTCCACGGCTCTTGCGGGGAGGGGAGGCTAAAAGCAAGGTGGTGCGTGCATCTGGGGATTGTGGGAGTGGAGGGCGGCGCACCCGCCCTCGGCAACGCGTGGGGTGCCGGAGAAGGGGGCAGGTGGGGTCCTGCGGGGGCCCGCGCGTGGGGGCCGGGCCGGCCGGGGCGGGGTGAGTCACCGCCCGCCCGCTCCCATTGTGCGGCCCGGAGGCGGCGGCGGCGGCGGCGGCGGCGGCGGCCGCGGCGGAGCTGCGGAGCCGAGCGAGAGGAGGTGGAGCCCCGGGCTGCGGGCTCCGGCGCCTGCGTCCGCCCAGCCCGCCAGGCTCGCTGCCGCCGCGGGCGCCCCCAGGCCGTCCGGCCCTGCGCAGCGACAGGCCCCGGGGCGAGCGCGGGAAGGAGATGGGGCGCGGCGGTCGGCCCGAGCCCCGCACGCTCCGGAGCCCCGAGGTACCGCAGGGCGGGGCGGGGAGCGGCGGGCCGGGGCCCGGGGCATCCCGGGCGCGGCGGGGCCTCGATGGGCGCTCGGGCGGGCGGGGGGGGGATCCAGCTCCGGGGAGGGGGAGGGAGAGGGGGAGGGAGGGTGCGGCCGCGCGAGGCTCCTGACCCCGCCCTTCTCCCCCAGGGCTCCCCATTAGGTCCGCGCAGCGCCCCCTTCTTCTCACCCGGGTCACGGGTCCCTCAGTGAGTCAGAGCCCCCCCAGCCGCCTCTCCGGACATGGCCAATGGAGTGATTCCACCGCCCGGGGGCGCCTCCCCCCTACCCCAGGTGACTGACGCTCGCGGGGGTGGGAGAAGAGGAGGGGGAGGGACCTCAAGAAGAAGAGGGGGGGCTTCTGGTCGACCCTGGGACCCCCAGATTCAGGGATAGAGCTGGGCGGGAGATATGGAGAAAGAGGGGGTCTTTTGGTATTTCTCGGATCTGTTGCCCCCTCTCCTCCCAAGCCCTGGAAGCCTGGGAGGTTAACCCCAGCC
>NC_041215.1:120709148-120769855 GCF_002837175.3 Physeter macrocephalus | reverse complement strand
TCCGGGGGATCTAGGCTCAGGCCCAACGCTCCCAGCCCGCACCCCGCTGCCCAACCGAAACCCTCCCCCCTTCCCTTCGGAGTCCTTCCACTCTGGAGCCTGAGCCAGGCCCAGTGAAGAGGAACAGGGAGGCAGCGTCGGGGTAGGGGTGAAGGCGGGGGCCAGCCGGCTGGGAGCCTTGAGGGCCTTCCTCCAGAGCAGCGCAAGAGGCTGAGGCAGTGTGAGGGGGAGATTTACCAGGGCTCCAGATTCATTATTCATGAGCCCGAAGCAACGACTCCAATTTAAATGCTAATGTCGGGGGGACTGAGTCAGCCGCCCCGCTTCCACTCTCACCCCCAGCCCAGGCACAAGCGGAGTCCTTACTGGCTCCAAGGTTCACCCGGGTTTATTAGGGATTGGAGAGGGAGGCCACCAGTACCCCGGCCACCCACATTGCTCCCCGCGTGCATGTGCGTGGGAAGAGCCTGGCTGGCTTCCTCCGGTCCCTCCTGGACAGAGGCTGGCCATGCAGGCAGGAGCCTCAAGGGGAGCGGATCAGAGTTGGGGGGAACTTCAGGCAGCCCCCCTCAGAGGATGATCTGGTTGGTGAAGCTGCGGCTCAGCTCCTTGTGTGGCAGAACAATCGAGTTCAGTATGAGCACCTCGGCAGGGATCCGGACACGACAGCCTGCAGTGTGGACAAGGGCACCAGGGGGAGGCCGTGGGGAGGGGAGGCGAGGGGCAAAGAGCTGGGGGCCACCGCCATCCGGGAGGGTTCCCTCCCTGCCCATCTGTGCCCTGGCCTCATGCCCCCTGTGACTCACACAGCACCTGGCATAGAGCAGACACTGGGTAAATGTTTGCTAAAGGAATAAACACACACACACACACACGCTCCCACAGGGCATGGCCATCACACACACACACACGCACACACACAGACACACACACACGCTCCCACAGGGAATGGCCATCACACACACACACATGCTCCCACACACACAGACACACACACAGACACACACACGCTCCCACAGGGCATGGCCATCACACACACACACACACGCTCCCACAGGGCATGGCCATCTCTCTCACACACACACACACACACACACACACACGCTCCCACAGGGCATGGCCATCTCTCTCACACACACACGCTCCCACAGGGCATGGCCATCACACACACACACACACGCACACACACAGACACACGCTCCCGCTCCCACAGGCACATGCACACACACAGACACGCACACGCACACACACACACACGCACACACACAGACACACACACACATGCACACACACAGACACACACACACACACACACACACACGCACGCTCCATCCTATCATAAGCTGAGCTCTTGAAACAGCACCAAATATTTTAAATACTTGGAATTGATTCTCAAAAGATTCCTCCCAGCAAAACCCATTCAGGATGTTCCTCTGGGCCTGGCATTTCTTTCATCTTTCCAAACCCAGGAGAGAACCTACGGTAAATGACAGCTACTGAGAAAAGATGACCATTGTCGCTGGAACAGAAAGAACCCAACATTTCCAGCTTTAAAACCTCTGCATTTCACGGGTCCCTGGAGCTGTCTTTTGAAAGAAACCTTATCAGCCCCAGGGGCCCTGGCAGGTTGCAGGCTTTGAGTTACGGCTTTGGATCTTGCTATATGTTGGCTGTTACGCAAAATTAATTACCTTGGTCATTTGAATGTTTTCCCCAAACATAATATGATCTCACTACAGACTACTCCATACCAGAGTGAATCTCCAGCCAAATTCCATTTAGGAAATTGAAGGTAATTTAGAGTTATATGATTTGAAAAAAAAAAAAAAAAAAAAAGGAAGCAGCCGCCCCTTTCTGTGCTAAATGCTAATCTGGTCTGTCTCTATAATATAGAAGTGACATTCATTTGTTGGGGAATGGCTGTAAGTGTGTAGGAGACTTGGGGCAATGGATGGGGCAGCTCGGAATTTTCGAGTGAGTTCTCTGGAAATAGACTGTGCAAGAGAATTCTGGGATACAGGCTGCACAGGACGGGAGGCCACCTGGCTTTCCAGAGGATGGCATTTCTCGGCTGGCGAGCAGGCGAGTCCATTGGAAATATAGCCCTTCTACCCAAGAGACAGCTGTGGACAGAAGGCAAGGCTGTGGAGGAGGCAGAAGGGGAAGGGATGGGGCCTGGACCACGTGGGCTGGCCTGGTTTTAGCTAACACTGTGTGTATTAGTTTGCAGGGGGCTGGGGGGCAGGGCTGCCTTAACAAAGTACCACAGTCTGAGCAGCTTAAACAACAGAAATTCATTTTCTCACAATTCTGGAGGCTGGAAGTACAAGACTGCACTGTCTGCCGGGTTGGTTTCTCCTGAAGCACCATTCCTTGGCTTATAGACAACTGCCTCCCTGCCACCCCCCATCTTTATGTGGTCGGCCCTCCGTGTGCATCTAGGTCCTAATCTCCTCTTCCTATAAGGACACAGTCAGATTAGATTAGGGTCCATCCTTACAATCTCATTTTACCTTAATTACCTCTTTAGAGACCCCATTCTCCAAACACAGTCATGTTCCAAGGTCCTGGGGTCAGGTCTTCAACACAGGAATTCATGGGGTCTCTCTCACACACACACACACACACACACACACACACACACACACACACACGCTCCCACAGGGCATGGCCATCACCTGTGGAGGTTTCTCACAGCCTAGGGGCCTGGGAAACATACCTAGGATGGTGATGGCAGGGAGCAGCTTCCCATCCTTGAATAGGCTCTCGCTGTCCATGTGGGCTCGGGGGTCGTTGGGATTGGGGTCATTGGGGGTACCCTCCACGCGGGCCCAGCGCCCCACGGTGCTCCCCCAGCCCACGATGCTGTGCAGAACACACGTGTGCTCCTGCCAAACAGGACGATGTGAGGTGAGGGGGTGAGAAGGGGCCAGATACAGAGCCCATGGGGCTCACCCCTCCCCCCAGCCTCTTGGGGCGCCACGGCTGCTGTGCGTGCCTGGGTGCCTACCTGCAGTGTGGCTCCATGGAGGACGATGCTCTCTCGGAGCCGCACACCCTCGCCTACGGTCACCCCCTCCCCGATGGAGACGTTGGGGCCCAGCTGTGGAGAAGAGCACAACCATAGCCTTGGAGGGCCCCAAATCCAATCCCCTCATAAAACAGATAAGGCTTGAGGCCATAGGACAGGCTGTGACAAAGTGGAGAGACCGCCACTCCGAGCATGGGGAGGTATCTGTACTGCCCCACCCATGCTTCCCCTGGGCTGGGCCACCACTTACCACAGCAGATGGGGCCACCTTGGCTGTTGGGTGGATGTAAACGTTTCCTAGAAGCAGAAGAGAGGACCTGGGGGCAAATACCCCAAACCACATCTGGTTCAGGGAGGGCAGGGATTGAGACTTCACCTCTGGATCTAAGGTCAGGAGTCACAGCTCAGAAGGGAGAGGGGGCTGGGCTGGGGGGCACAGGTTAGGAATTGGGGCCTGATGGGTACCTCGAATCCGTGGACCCCCTGGGGTGTGCTTGGCCAGGCGTTCTGGGTGAGTGAGCTGGTACTGGCTCAGATAGAGGCGGGAGGCATAGAGGGCTGAGCTGGGGGCCAGAAAGTGGCGCAGGGGCTCAGGGGCCAGCAGGGCCTGTGCCCACCACCCCGAAGTCTCAACCCCCAGGTGACCCAACCACCCCATCAGAGGCCCCTCCCATACCCTGCAGACTTGATCTGACTCCAGATACCATCAGTGAGGTGCACATAGATCTGGCCCTGCCCGGCCAGGGCGGAGAACACATCCTGCTCCAGGCGGATGGTACCTGCCCCAGGCCACAAGCCTGACGAGTCCTCCCTGGCACAGAGGAAGGGATGCTGACATCAGTTCCCCAGCTGAGCCCAACCAGGGGCCAACAGTCTCTTGGGGATAGGAATGAGAGTGAATCCCACCACCTCTCCAGGTCTGGTCAGATCTGCTCCAAAAGGATGCTCACACCCCAGGAAGCTCTCCCATCACCCTCATACGCATCACCTCCGCTCCTCCCTGAGCTGTCTGTGTCCCCAGGCACAGACCTGCTGCTCATCCTGCCCCACATCCAGATGGAGTTTGACCAGACCTGGATTCCCCACCTTTTCCCATTCTCCCCCACCCCATTCACTCCTCTGAACCCCGCCTCCGGTCACCCTCCCTCTCACTCACCGGATGGAATGAAACACAGACAGACTCACCCCAGAGGAAGGCAGCTGGTGGGGGCAGAGACAGTCACAGAGAGAGAGAGAAGAGAGAGAGAGAGAGAGAGATGGTGGAGATGCCAGCTCAGCAGAAACAGAGAGGCCGGGGGAGATGGAGAGAGAAGCAGAGAGATGGGTGGGAGGGAGAAGATGGTGATGAGTGAATGAGGCTTGAGATGGGGAGACGGGCAGGGGAGAAGGGAGCAAAGGCAGGCATCCACAGAAAGGAACAGGTTCCAGGCCTAGGAGGATGACCCTGGACTGTGGCTTGTGGCGAGCAGGGCTCTGGGGCACTCAGCCTGAGAGTGTGCGTGTGTGTGTCTGTGTGTGTGTGTCTGTGTGTGTGCTCTGGGGCACTCAGCCTGAGAGAGAGAGAGAGAGTGTGTGTGTGTGTGTGTGTGTCTCAAGAGTGTGTGTGTCTGTGTGCGTGTGTGTCTGTGTGTGTGTCAAGCCTGTGTGCACCCAACTGTGTGTGTTGCCGTCTGTTCTAAAAGGCGTCTCTGGGACACTCAGGGCTTGAGACCAATGGACCAGAAGGGGAGTGGGCAGGCAGTGACAGAAGAGGAACTGGGATGGATAAGGAAGAGGGACAGAATGAGGTTAGGAAGGGAGGGACTGGGCGGCTCAGCTGGAGAGGACAAGTAGAGATGAGAAGGGGAAGGAAGGTGAGCGGGTGGAGATGGAGCCTGCAGAGACTTGGGGGGGGCGGTCTGTGACCGGGGGCACTTGGGGTCTCAGGGCCATGGGGCCTGCCTCACAGTTGCCCATCCTGCTGATTACGCTGGAAGACATCCCGAAGGGGCTTCAGGGCTTCCGGGGAAAAGAGATAGATGCCACAGTTGATGATGTCACTGACAAAAGTGCTGGGTTTCTCCACGTAGTGCAGGACCTGAGGACACAGTGGGCTGGGGTCAGTAGAGGAGAGGCCACTGCCATCACCCCTAAGACCCTCTGACCTCCAGGTCCTCCCCGCTGCTGCCGGACCGGTCTTCCTAAAATGCAGACTGCATCTTGCCGCTGGCCTTCACCTTCAAGATAAGTCTGAAATACAGGCCTTTCTCCTCCCCACCTCCCAGAGCTTCCAGAACACAACTCCATGCTATTGCACGCCTGCACTGGGAATGTCCCTTCCCATCTCTTCATCTGGAAAACGCGGCTTTCAAAACCCAGCTGGCATTGTCACTTCCTCTATGAGTCCACTCTGCCCCAGAGTTGGCTTCTCAGGTCTGGGCACCCCTGGCCTCTGGCCACACCTCACCAGTAGCACTTGTATCATTTGCGATGGTTGGTTTTTGACTGTTTCTCCCACTAGTCCAAGGGTTCCTGAGAAGCAGGGATTGTCGTTCGGCTGTGTTTCCCTCACCCCTAGCTAGTGCCTAGCACAGAACTTCAACAAAAAAAAAAATTCATGTGTGTATGTGTGTGTTTACATGTATTTTTAATACTAAAGCTTGAACAAATAAAAGGGGTGCATGAAAGTCAGTCAGGCTCAGGGGCAGGGAGCTTCACACAAGGACAGAGACCCTCTGCCTTGCTGATTATGCTCCTCCCTCCATAATTCTGGAGGCATGCTGTTTCCTGCCTCCTGGCCTTTGCACATGCTGGTCCCTCTACCTGCAATGCCTTCCTGTCTCCGTCATCTAAACAAATCTGAAACTCAGCTCAGACCTTGCCTTCTCCAGGGAGCCCTCCCCTCTCCCACCCAGACAAGGCTGGGTTGGGCCTCCTTTTGCGCTCTCATAGCACCCTGATCATTCATCTACTGTTACCCCTTCACTCTCAACGATCTCTCTAGAAGGGATATAGGATGAACAACTGAGGGTATGCCCCACCTGCTTGACAAGACTGGGGCCCATCCCAAAGCATTCCAGCATTCTCTAGAGGCGGAGTGGGAATGATGATACACAGAGCAAGCGCCCAGCCAGCCCCCTCTCTGCTCTCACCTCATGCGTCTGTGGATTCTCTACGATGCAGCCGTAGTTGAGGGATTGTGTCCTGTTAGCCTGAAAGACAGACACACCGAGAGTGACCTGCCAGCTCCACGGCAGCAAGGTCTGTTTTCTCTTTCTTTCTTTCCCTCTCCTATAGCACCTGGCACGCATCTCTGCTGCTGTGGACAGGGCTTCAGCAAGGGTGAGATGTGACAGCTGCCGCCACTCCTCGCCCGCTCCCTACTGCTGAGCAGCCAAAGGGCTTGGGGTCCCCACCACCACCTCCACCACTGCTGCGGTTTCAGGCACATCTCCCTCCTGATGCCTGATCCCACCGCCTGGGCTGCCCCTGCCTCCCTGACATCCTGCATTCCAGAAACCTTTCTGGATCACCCCCTCTGCACCCTCCAGCCCCCCTGGCCCCCTCACCGTGGTGCCAAGGAGCAAGAACGGGTGAGGCTGGTGTCTGTGGACATCCAACATAGTGCTCAAGGGGAAGTCGGAGCAGACGTCAGCGTTGAGCACGAAAAAGGCTTCGGGGCCTCCAGCCAGAATTTGGTCCCGGAAATGGTAGAGACCACCCCCTGTGCCCAGGGGGGCAAATTCTTGCAGGTACCTGTCCCCAGGGACCCCAGGGCCAGCTCAGTGAGATCAGAAGAGACAGATACCAGGAGCCTGGGCACCTGACTCCTCCTGCTCCCAGGGTTATACCTGCCCGAGGCCCACACAGAAGGCAATATACTCAGGGATTCAAAGATGCCCAAATAGGAATCCTCCTAGTGTGTGAGGGTGAAGTCTGGCGAATGCTGACTCACCCCACTCCCGAGAACCAGAGGCTTAAGGCACTGACCCCCCAGCCCCACACAGCATGTGTGCACAAACACCTGATCGGAAGATTAAACTCCTGCTGGGCAGCTTCTAGGAACCGGGTAAGGGGCTCATCAGGTTGGTAGAAGCCAATAAGCAGAATCTCCTGCATCTCAGGGACCTGGGGACAAGGGAAGAGGTTGGAAGAAAAAAAAATCTGATAGGAGGGAGAAATCCCTGGTACTGGCCCATAAGTCTGGAGAGACCAGTTTCATTCTCAGCTATGGGGCCCCTGGGCACTCACTTTCCCACTCTGGCCCGTTTTCTCCTCTGGACAATGAGGAAGTTGGAGGAAGTCTCAGTCCCTGATCTTTTAACCTTTTATTATTCTATTATCCCCTGCCCCCTCACATCTGAATTGGGGCTCACCCTAGGGAAGATTTTGCCTACCAAGCTGCGTTAAAGAGTAACCCATAATTTTCCCCCCATATTTATTATGTGTCAATTTGAGCTTAAGATGAGGATATCATTTATCAGGTGCCTACATTGTACAAGGCACTTGACAAACCTCATTGCAAGCTTCGCCACCCCACAAAGCAGGTCTAATCACCTCCACTTTACAAATAAGGAAACTAAGGCTCAAAAGGATGGGAAATTTGCTCAAGTCCTTACAGGAGGCAGAGACTGGATTCAAATGAAACCATGCCTGCCTCAATCAAAAGCAATAAAGAAATTAGCTCCACAGTGAGCAAAGGTATGAGTTCTGTGTTTTGCTATCATTAAGGTTCCCCCTGCTGCAGTGGTAAATTGTCTCTAAGAGTCTTGCCTGATCTCGCATTCCATGCCTTAAAAATAGGAGTGGGGCTTCCCTGGTGGCGCAGTGGTTGAGAGTCCGCCTGCCGATGCAGGGGACACGGGTTCGTGCCCCGGTCCGGGAGGATCCCACATGCCGCTCGGGGCTGGGCCCGTGAGCCATGGCCGCTGAGCCTGCGCGTCCGGAGCCTGTGTTCCGCGACGGCAGAGGCCACAGCAGTGAGAGGCCCGCGTACGGCAAAAAAAAAAAAAAAAAAATAGGAGTGCAATCTGAGCACGAGGCCAGAGGAGACACTAGGTTAGATGAAGACAGCGGAGCAGCTGTACCGCACAACTCCAGGGGGCGACATTCACATTTTCACTTATAAATGGTGGTCCCTGTGGGAAGGTCATGGTTGGAAAAGGGGGAAATACAGCAAGAAGGAGATGAGCAGGAAGTGAAGTGGGAGAGGGGAGCCTATGGGGTTACCTGGGCACAAGCCTCAATGTGGTGCTGGATCATAGGGACCCCCGCCACAGGAAACAGTGGTTTGGGCACCTCAAATGACAAAGGCCTGAAGCGAGTCCCTGGGAGAGGAGAAAGAAGCACATTTCAGCTTCCTGCCTCCCTCTGTCCCCACCCCACCAGCCACTCCAGCCCAACCTCCTCCCCCAATTCCCCTGGCTCCTCACCCTTTTGAGGGCCTCCAATCAGAATCACAGCTTTGAGCATGATGGCGACTGCTACCTAAACCTCAAATCCCAACACAGAAGTCAGGCTCAGATCTCACACCCCAACCCAGGAACCTGACTCATACCCCAACCAAGCTCCCAACCCCCAAATAGCAACACTTAGTCCCCTCGGAGGATGCAAATCCGAAGTTCAATATAGACCTGCCCCGTACACAACACCTCACAAATCCCACACAACTCAAATCCTAGCCCAGCCTCCAGGCAGCCTTCAAACCCCACAGGGATTTCACCCAAATTCTGAAATTCACACACCACAATTTGACCCCTAACAGACTTCCCTCTGGCCACAAATTCAGCAAACTCAGAAACTCAGAAAGAGAAGCCCTTCTCGAACCCCAAACCCACCGATTCCCAATTGTTGCATCCTCACTCGAGATGTTAAGCCCTGAACCCCAATAGTGAACCCTGAATACTGAACCCCAGACCCTGAGTGAGCCCCAAATATTTAACTACAATCCTAAGAATGAATCCCAAGTACTGAACTAATACTGATCTGCATCTGATGCATCCCAAATCCTAGCAAAAAAACCTATATACGCTGAACCTGAATCCTAAAACCAATCTCTAGGTGATGGACCCTGACTCAAAAGACAGATTCCTTTAGCATCCCAAACACCGAACCTACCAAGCCCTGAGTACCGATACTGACGACAAGTACTCAATCTCTGGATTCGGAGAACTGATTGCTGCCCCTCTGAACACCACAACTGACTCTAATAAACCCTAGCCTCGCGCAGCCAGGGGTTGTGGAACCAACACAAGAGCGTTAGTGCGGAGAGCCAGCCGAGGCCTCCGAGCCTCTCTCGGGCTACCGTCCGTCCTCTGCCCTCTTGCCCTTTCGCCGCCCCTCCACCGGCTCCCTTTACCACTAGTTCCCTTTTGCCAGATCTGTCGCCCACTACTGCTTGCTCCTTCCGCGCACGTGTCTTCTCGCAAGTCGCGAGAGCTCCTTCGCGGAGTCTGCCGGGAATTGTAGTTCTTACTATCTCCTTGCTTTCTAACCGAGGGAGGAGGTGGGATTTATGGGAAAGTACGGGGGCGTGGCCAAGGAATCTAGGGTCGGATATAAATAAGAGGGATGGCGCCTGAGAAGCAGAGGTTGGAATTTAAGATTAGGACCTAAGCTGTCTAGGAAAGGGCCCAGGGGTACCAGCCAAAGCCTAGAGCCGGGTCACAGGGAAGAGCGAGGCTAGAGACCTGAGCGGGGGGGTGGCCAGCCTTGAAATGGGAGGGCCCAGAGTGCAAACCCCCAGGAGAGGGTGGGGCTTGAGGTATACAAAAGAAGGGAAGGCGGAGTCGTAGACTCCTCTGCCAGTCTGTCTGGGAAGTGAAGAAACTTTTGACCGTGAGAGAAGTTCTATCTCAGATTTACTGTCTGCAGAATGAAGCACTGGACGAGGCACTCCCCAAACATTCTGACCCCAACATTCTGTGACCTTGGGGTGTAGGTCTGGGAATAAAGCGTGGGTGCAAATGCAGTGGAAATGGCGTCTCAAAAGAACCGAATAGACGCGGAGGGTCAGCGAGAGCAGCTTTATTAAGCAAGATGAAGGAGGGTTGTCTGTCCCACCCACCCGGGGCTCCAGCCAGGGTGAAGGGTCTGAGGGTCCCTTTCAGGCCACGTCCACGCGAGCGAAGCTCTGGTCCATGCCCAGGCTGTTCTCCACGTACACCTCGTACTTGCCGCTGTCCTCAGGCGTGGCCCGGCGGATAGTCAGCGTCGTGGTGGTACTGCCGATCTCGAAGAACACTCTAGGTGGGAAGAAGGGGAGGGCAGGGCCTGCGGTCAGTTTACGCGCGCCCTGGTCGGGCTAATTATCCAGCTCTGTTCTTCGCCTCCCAAATTCCCCGCCCCCATCCCACTCCCTCCAGTTTCTGGGCCCCGCCCGCCCAAGCCCCTGCTCCAGGCGCGGTCCTTGCTGCAAGTCCCGCCCCCCCACACACACCTGTCGTCCTCATCGATGTCCTCCCAGTCCTTGGTCCAGCCCACGTCGGGCGCAGGCTCGCCCATGATCTCTGCAGTCAGCGTTACCGTGGTGCCTTTGCGCGCCTTAGTGTTATCCGGTCCCTTCTGAATCTTCGCCGGTACTAGAGGAAGGGAAAGGGCCACCCAGTGAGGAACCTAGAGGTGAGGCGGGCAGGGGCATCACCTCCCCAGCTAATACCCGGCTCTAAATAGGAGACGGATTTAAGCTCGCTGTGTGACATTGAGCAAGTCTTTAGCCTCTCTGGGGCATCATCTCCTCAACTGTCAAACGGGACTAATCCTGCCCTTCGCAGAGGTGAAGGGAGGATCAAAAGAGATTCTAGGGCTGAAAGTCCGGGAATGTTCACGCATCTGGCGGCACCTTGGAAATTGCCCTGGGCTGAGAGCCAGAAGACCAGGGCTCTAACCCTGGCTCTGCTTCTGGCTCGCTGTGACCTTGAGGCCCTGGAAGCGAGTGACTGAAGCCCATAGCGGACTTCTTAGGCTGTATGGGACAGAATTCTGGGGGTAGGAAAGGACTAGGCGCGGCCGGCGCTGCGCCCTGTTCTGCGCCTTAGGCTGTGCCGGGGCTGGGCCACATCTCCATCCGGACTCGGCAAGGCTCAGAGGTGAACGCGGCTGGAGCCGGCTGCGGCCGCCCGCTGTGTGGTGCTGCTCTGCACGGTGGCACTGCACCCAGGGCGCGCGTTACCTTCCACGAAGATGCGTGCCGAGTCGGAGCACTGGCCGAAGGGGTTGGTTACGTTGATGCTGTACTGGCCCAGGTCTGCCAGCTCGCCGTCGCGCACCACCAGTGCGACTACGTCAGGGTCCTCGAAGACGTAGCGATACTTGGGCCCGTCGCGCAGCTCCTTGCCGTCCTTGCTCCAGCGGATGAATGGGTCCGGGAAAGCCGAAATGCGGCAAGTCAGCTTAGCCGCGCTGCCCTCAATCAGCACCACATCCTTCAGCGGCTCCAGCACTCGCGGCGGTCCCTTCTCGCGCAGCTCCTTCCGGGACCTACCCGCGGCCCAGGTCAGGGCCCAGAGCTCCCATGACACGGCCCCGGCCGGCCTGCAGCCCTGTGCATCCGTACCCCGTCCCCTGCCCACCCCCTCAGCCCACTAGACGCTTAAACATTGGGGGTGGGTAGGGAAGGTGATGGCTACTGAATTGTTACCCCAATAAAATTGTCTACTGTGTCAGCCACCCTTCCAACCTCAGTAACTGCTCTCCCCTAAGTCCAGTGACCCTAGTGGTCCATGACACTGTGCTCAGCCCCCATCCATCCCCCAAATGCAGTCATGAGCGTTCTGCAGCTCCAGCTCCCTTCCTCCAGAGGCTCTCCAGGGTTCCCCCTCACCTGTGGCCCCGGTAAGAGGCCTGGATGCGAATGGCCGCCCTCTGGACCTGGGGGTCCTTGATATCCAGGGTACATCCTGGAGGCGGGGCTGCAGCCACTGGTTTTTTGGCAGGAGCTGCTTTGGACATCTGGGGGACAGAAGACAAAGGGGTCTAGGCTGACACAGAGACTCCAAACTTCAGCCCTTTCCCTCGGATTCAGAACATCTCCCGACATGGGAGTGTCTAGGGCTGACCTGAGGATCTGAACTCACCGTGAGGGGTCGACTTCAGGACTCGGGTCCACTGGCTGTGTAGCAGGAGGCACGGAGCCCCTCCAGATGGCACAGTAAGGGCGCGGGCAGGTTCTCAGCCCCAGGCCCAGGTTTTATACATCGCTCCTCTCCTTGCCTTGTTTGGCATGGTTGCCCCAAGCCCCTGGGGACCCCAGCCCCCGCCCCCTGACCCAAACAGGCTCCTTATTTAGCCTGAGGATGCCCGGGATGCTAACTCAGCCACTGGGGCAGCCCCGGGGGGGAAACCCGAGCGGCTCTGGGGTGCATCACACGTCAGCGCCCTGACAGCTGGGCAGCTGGATGTGGCCCCATGCCCTCCCAGAGCAGGAGGTAGCCATCCCACTCCCAGGAGGACCAGACAAGGCCTCAGGTTGACAAGAGACTCAGCTCCTTGCTGGGGTAGTTTATACTCAGGTCAGTCCCTGGACAGTGGGACAACGTGTCCTTCCCAGACACAGTCAGTGAAGGGGTGTGAGTGTTTGTGGAGGTGCCCTTGACTGAAGCCAGAATAGCGATGGACTTCAGCGTCCATCTAGCCAATTATGAGAGGGCCACGTGGCAGTCAGAACCAATCCGGAAGCGCCTTACTCCCCCCACCCCAGGAGTCTAGGGTTGTCATTTCCACACTTGTGCCTCCTGGTGGTAAACTGAGATAAACCTAGAGGGGACCTTAAAGATTTTTGAGAACAGCATCCTCTCCTGCCACCCCATTCCCACTCACTCCCCTCCATGTGACACGGTCGGGTCCGGCTGGGCTACACTGTCCCCGGAGATTGGCACTAATACTGACTCTAAAACTCTAGGTCTGCCCAAGCCAAGCTCCCTCTCTGGGCATCAGCTGGTGCGTAGGGGCATGGGATGAAGGGGTTAATCCCTCTGAGACTTGCCTGGAGTCCAGTCTGCCCAGGCCAGGGCACCAGGTAAGCCTTGCTTCTATTCATTGTAACTGCCTGCCCAGGTGCGGAGCGCTGTCACCTTTTGATCAGAGCAGTTTTGACATGGCTCTGCTGACATAAATTACCTTTGCTCCTCCGGGTTTGGAACAAGCAGTTCACATGCCATTTCCAATGGAGATGAGAAGGAAGCTCAAGATCAGAGGGGGGACGGGAGAAGAATTTTACCATTTACCAAGATATGAGTTCAGGCACCTGATTTTTATATGAAAACACTTGCAGCGTGTAGGGGATTAGAGATTCTCACAGGCAAACTGTATATCTTCATCGCTAAAATGGCAGGTGGGAAAGGTGTCCCTCTGGCCCCTTCCAGCTGGCTTTAATATCCTCTTATTTTATGATGATGGGGCTTGCCTCTTCCCTGGGGTCCTGGGAAGCCAGAGAGACTGGGGTAGGCTGGGCAAAGGGTTGTTTGGGCTACATCCAAGGGGCCGTCAGCCTCAATCAGCAGCACACCAGCACCAGCCCCCTCTGCTCATGGTGAAAGCCTTTATTCCTTTTACATTGCCAAGAGCAGAGCTGCAATGGGAGGAGGGGTGGGCGGAAAAGTCCCTCAGGACACAAGAACTGGCTCCCCCTCCCCCCCCCTCAGGGCAGGGCAGCTCAGTTATAGGACCCAGTGACCCTTCTGTGGCACCGCAGGGGGCACTTAGAGTCAAGGCCCCTTAGCCCCCAGTGGACCCCTGGCTTGCCATGGGACTAAGAAGGTCCAGACTGAGTGTCCCTGGGCCCTAGGAAAATGCTCGTCTACAGCCCCATCACGGCAGACACACCAACCAGCGCACTCACAGCTGCCCTGTGCAGCTGGTACCCCATGTGTCCTGATTGGTGCTCCAACACTGAGAGCGTGGGCACGTGGGCCTGTCCTGGTTTCCTCTATAGCTCTTCACACATCCTGCTCTGACCGATCATCATGATGAAACCCCCTCTGCCCCAGGGGTCAGGACCAGAGCTGCCCTGTCTCCCGGGCAGAGTGCAGAAGGCTGAGCGGGCACTGGGGTGTGGGCTGGTCTATTCCAGAGCCCAGCGCCCTCCCAGTTGTGATGATGGAACATGTGAGAAGAGGTGGGGGCCACCAGTCTGGTTAGAGGGCGGTGGTGGGGATTCAGTGGTCCTGCCAGGATTCCAGAAACTTCAGATGGAGCAACAGACCTACATCTTTCCTCCCTCTAGGAATAAGGGAGAGGTGAGGGGCCAGGAGGGTCAAGGGGTGGGGTAGGAAGGTCCCGAGGTGCTAGCTAGTCTACCTTGGCTCTCACTGGCCTGGAGAAGGCTGGAATGCCCCTGTCCCAGTACCCCCAGCATCGTGCACCCCCTGTACCCCTAGCCATCCCTCCCCATAGACCACACACATAGGTCCTGCTGCTTGCCGTTTTTATTTTCCTTGTGACAGACAGACAGACAGACAGCTGCACAGACAGCTGAATGGCTTGGGGGATGGTCAGGACAACATAGGCGGTAGGGACTGGATGGCAGAGAGACTTCATAAAAGTCAATAAATAAATAAATATTACTGGGCAGAAGGGCGAAGGCCACGGAGAGGTGATGAGAACGTCCTCGGGCCAGCACAGTGCCCAGAGCTGCATCCACTGGGATAGGAGGAGAGCGCTGGCTCAAGAGACCACCACTTCCAGCCTTCAGCCCTCCATGCTTCTCCTGCTGGGGATGCTGGCAGCTGGCCACCCCAGCCCCACCTGAGTCATCTCTCCTCTCCCTCCCCCACCTCACCGCCCTCTCTCACACACTGGCTCTGGCTTCCTGGCACTGTCTACATGTCCTGTCCCTGCTTCACTGACACTCCCAGCCCATGGCCTGTAGACAGCCTGGTCTCCCCCCTTTTCCTCCTCTTCAGCCACTCCCAACCCTCCTGGGTTGGTTCTCCCCCAGATGCACTGTCTCTCTCCCCCAGAACCTTCCGAGAGTCTCCCCTTCCCTATTCCTCATCTTCATTTCCTCGTCACTTGCCCATTTCCTTCTTGCCTCTCTTCCTGTTCCTGACCCCACCCAGCCTGGACAACGGGTCTCCCACTCTGGCTCTGGCCGGGTGGCACTGGCCAAAGCCCGGGGTCTCTGTCCCCGCAGGTCCATGAGGTAATAGCCCGGCCGGATGTCGCTGCTGCTGGTGTCCAAAGCCCCGGGCCCACCCGGCTCAGCGTGGGCCCTGGAATGTCCAGGGGGCGTCAGCAGGAACCCCGAGTCGAAGCCCGAGGCCGGGCTGTGGTCCGAGCCACTAGGGGCTGCCTGGGTAGGAGCGGAGCAGCACCTTGTGACGGGTGGCAGCCTCGGCCCGGCGGCGCTGCTGCTCGCCCAGGAACTCCTTGAGCCGGTTGGTGGTGAAGGTGAGCGTCTGGCGGCGCAGCTTCATCAGGTAGGCGTCCTGCAGCCATGGGTGGGCTAGGCAGTCCTGCAGGGAGGGCCGGCTCCTGCCAGGGGAAGCCAGGGACAGTGAGCCTGCAGGCGTGGCTCCCAGAGCAGGGAGGGGGCCCCACCCTCCCAGAGGGCTTGGCCCCTAGTGAGTGAGCTTAGACAACTCTGGGACTCAGTTTCCCAGTCTCTGAAATGGGGACAGTGATTCTGCCTACGTCATAGGGCTGTTATGGGCTTTAAATGGTGGTAGTGCAGCCACGTAGGAGGAGCAGGAGTAGGAGAAGTAGTAGTAGTAGCGGCAGCAGTGTATTACTGGGGCGGGGGAGGAGTTGGGGGCTTAGGCATGGGCTGGGCCAGGGCAGTCTGAGGCCAGAGGCGGGCAATGCTGGGAGGTTGGCAGGTGTGGAACCCACTCACCAGGGATGTACTGAGAGGACCTTTCGCAAGAAAAGGGTGGCGCTCTGGGACGTGTTGGGGTACAGCTGGAAGGCATCAAAGCGGCCCCCCACAATGCGAGCCTCCGTTTCCTGGGGGTCTGGCTGATAGAACGGGGAGCGTCCACTGAGCCTGTGGAGGAGACAGTTCAGTTGACAGATGCAGACTGAGGGTCAACTCACAGGTCCAGGGGGACGTTAGTGTGGAGGTTCTTAGGGGCACAGCGCTCGGGGACAAGGCTACCGCACCTGGGTACTCGTGTGTGTGTGTGTGCGCGTGTGTGTGCGCGCGCGCGCGCGCGCGTGTGTTGGGCCAGGGCAGTCTGAGGCCAGAGGCAGGCAATGCTGGGAGGTTGGCAGGTGTGGAACCCACTCACCAGGGATGTACTGAGAGGACCTTTCGCAAGAAAAGGGTGGCGCTCTGGGACGTGTTGGGGTACAGCTGGAAGGCATCAAAGCGGCCCCCCACAATGCGAGCCTCCGTTTCCTGGGGGTCTGGCTGATAGAACGGGGAGCGTCCACTGAGCCTGTGGAGGAGACAGTTCAGTTGACAGATGCAGACTGAGGGTCAACTCACAGGTCCAGGGGGACGTTAGTGTGGAGGTTCTTAGGGGCACAGCGCTCGGGGACAAGGCTACCGCACCTGGGTACTCGTGTGTGTGTGTGCGTGTGTGCGCGCGCGCGTGTGTGTGTGTGTGCACGAGAGTGCCCATGCATGTGTGGCTGGGGAGGCGAGGCGGGGAGGGTACAGGCAGAGGGTGGGTCCTGGGGGCACTCACATGATGTAAGTGAGCACACCCGCTCCCCAGATGTCCGTGGCAGAGCCGATGGGGTCTCCCTTTACCATCTCAGGAGCTGACAGGAGACAAGAGGCCAAGTTGGCAAGGACCACCTTCCCGGTGGCAAGGGACCAGGGAGAGGCAGAGGAGGCCCCTGGGGGCTTGAGGAGCAGGACAGTGCCCAGGTCACCAGACCATGGGTACAACCAGAGCAGCAGGCCCTGGATGCCAGCAGGCAGAGCGGCCCCCAGGGGAGATGTGGGGCACCTGAGCAATCAGCCCAGGCACTGAATGGTGGGCGGTCCCCAGAACTGCAGAGGAGCTAAGAACCAGGGTCACAAGCTCTCCTGGATCAGCTCCCAAGGTGGGCGCCCATTCACAAAGGGTGTGGCCCACACCAAGATTAGGCACCTTTGAAATCAGCCCGGCTGGCTCTAATCCCAGCCTGCCCCTTCTAGCGACAGGACCCTGGGCAATGTACAAAACCTGTCTGGCTCTCCATCTTCTCATCTGTAAAGTGTGGCTTGCAGAATTACTCTAAGGAATGGAGATGACGAACAGAAAGTATTTAGCAGGTAGCTAAATGGTAGCTGGCTTCCCTTTTTTACATAAATTAATAATTGATTCTCCTGTCTTTCTAGCTTTATCAAGTCCTGGCGCTACCATTTGTAACTGTCTGATATTGAACAAATACTTCACGGCGCCTCTGTTTCCTCATCTGCAAAATAGGGGTAATATTATGCCAATCTCCAGGGCCATTATAAAGAGAAACTGAAAAAAATCCATGGAAAGGACTTAATTCATGGCTTGCATACAGTAAGCACTCAATAAATGGCACACATGTGAGTGAAGTGGGGTGAGCCCTGGCTGCTGCCCCTTTGGCAGTACCCCACCTCCCCCCCAGCTGGCATGATGCCCTCACCCATGAACTCCAGCGTGCCCGTGCGGTGGCCAAGGGGCCGCAGAGCCTGGGGGTTGTAGGGTTGGGCGCTGCCAAAGTCCACGATCTTAAGGGCGTTGTCAGGGGCCAGGAGCAGGTTGTCTGGCTTGATGTCCAGATGCAGCACGTGGCGGCCATGGAGATAGTCCAGGCCTTGTAGCAGCTGCACCATGTAGGTGGCCACGTCGTCCTCTGAATACCGGAACCTAGAGGGATGGCGGGGGTGGGTCAGGTGATATCCCAGCTCAGCTCCCCCCATCCTTGCTTCCTCCTCCCCCAGAATGCCCAGCTACCTGTCACTGAGCCCACAGAGGAGTTCCCGGTTGCCGCAGCTCTCAGCGATGAGCACGAGGTAACGTGGGGTGATGTAGGCCTCGTGCAGGGACATGAGCCGCTCGTGGTGCAGCGTCCGCAGCACCTCGTACTCCTGCAGGACCCGCCGCTTGCCCTCGGCCACATAGGGCACGATCTTGGCCACGAACATTCGCCCGGTGGCATTCTCCCGGCAGGCGCGCACTACACCAAAGCGGCCCCTGTGTGTTGGGGGGGATATCATAGGCTCAGAGGAGAGAGGGGAACACTTGCATTCTGCGGGCCGAGCAGGGAGCAGCAGCGACTTCTGGGGGCAAGAATGCTGTGGTTCCCAGGGTGGGCTCTGGAGTTCAATCCCAGGAACCTGGGTTTGAGCCCCAGCTCTGCCACTAACTGGCTCAGTACCTCAGGCAAATCCCATAACCTCTGCAACCTCAGTGTTCCCATCTGTGGAATGGAATAATGCAGTGTCTCCCTCTCAGTTGTGAATATTAAATGAGATCATATGGCCAAAGCGCTTAGCATGGGGCCTGGCACAGAGAAAATCTGAACTTAATCATGCTAAGGACCCAGACCTCGTCCCGTCGCCCGGCTCCCTGCCCCCTCCCCAGGCCCCAGCAGGCTGGTCTTCTCTCCAAATCCCCGTGTTGCCAAAGTTCCACACGCTCCCCGCCTCTGTCCTCCTTCCCTTCCCCAGCCCTGGCCCTGCTTGCCTGGCCTTCTCCTCCAGGAAGGTGTAGGGTTTCTGAGGGGGGCCCTTTCGAAGAGTGGTGCCCTCTGGCCCGGGAGCACTGGGGGGGCCACCCCCAGGGGAGCCGACCCCGTCCTTGGCCAGGCTGAGGCTCTGCACAGTCACCTTGGTGGTCTCAGGAGGGGGCTCGGGGGCTGGGGGCTCGGGGGCTGGTGGTGCAGACACAAAGGAGGTCACCATGTACAGGGGAGTTGAGGAAGATGCTGTTTTCACCCCTTGAGAGGTGGAAGCTGTGGTCGGGGTCCCAGTGTCGGGGACGGAAGACTTGGGCTCACTCGGGGAGACCTGGGCACTGGGTGGGGTAGCTTCTACTCGCTGGGCAGCCTGCAGGCCCCTGTGCTTTCGTGGGGGGGTTTGGGGTGGTGGACCCACAGCCTTGAGTGAGGACAAGGCCTGGCTGGGGGGTGCTGGGGAAGATGAGGGGCTGAGAAGGGCTGACTGGGGGCCTGGGGCAGCAGGAGCTGGGGAGGGGCTCGGTGAAGGGGCCAGTGAGGTAGGAGAGTCAGGAGGCGGGGCCCTGGCTGGCCCTGAGGTAACAGGGGCGTCTCTGTGAGCAGCAGATGGCAGAGCTGAGGTGTCTAAGTGGAGACAGAGAAAATCATCACCGTGGCGCCCCAAGGAGGGGGTGGACCCTGGACTCAGGGTCCCCTGCCCTCTCTGGACATCCCCCACCCTGTCCCACTGACCTCGCATGCCCCTGACGAGGACCTTGTCAGAAGGGCCGCTGAAAGGCCCTTGCCCAGCACGGTTGGCGCAGGCCACACGGAACCTCACAGTCACGCCAACTGGTAGGTGGGTCACGTTGTAGTAACAGTCAGGGATGCCCGAGCTCACGGGGTGCCAGGAAGACTCACCTACAGGCAGCATGGGGGAGGGGCTGAGGCCACAGAAGGGGTGGCCCAAGCTCCCAGTGTGCCATCTGTGAGGAGCCTGGGGACCTGAGCCCGGGGAAGGCACCTGTCTCCCCAGCTTCTCTGCCTTCCACCCGCCCTCCCCCCGCACCACCAGCCTGCCGGTCCCTCACCGTCTACCCGCCGCTCCAGCGTGTACGTGCAAGGTGCCCTGCTGTCTCCGGGCTTCCAGAGCACCAGCGCCGTGTCCTGGTAGGTCTGGGGCACCTCGGGAGGAGCTAGCTTCCCTGGGATGCCTGGCAAGAGAAAGGGAGCCACAGTGAGCCGCTGTGCCTTAGCTTAGGGCCCATCCCCCATCACATGCCCCTTGGTCCCTGCCCCGGGCTCACGGGCCACAGCCACGGTACAGGAGCTGGTGATGCTGCCCAGGACGTTGGTGGCTGAGCACTCGTAGAGGCCGGCGTGCCGCTTGCCTGCCCGGGGGATGCTCAGCAGCTGCCGGCCGTCTTTGCAGGACACGATGACCACTGAGGGCTCTGACCGCAGGGACTGCTTGTCTGGGGGCAAAGGAGGAGCAGGAGGGGCTGCTGAGTGAAGCCCCCTCTGGGCACCCCCGGTTGCCACTTCCCACGGAACATCCCCTGGCCTTGGGGCCACTTGCCTACCCCTCTCTGAGGGGGAGAAGCGGTCTCCTCACCTTTCATCCAGGAGATGTGGGGTGCAGGGCAGGCTGCTGGCAGGCAGAGCAGGGTGGCTGCCTCTCCCTCCAGCAGCACCTGGTCCTTGAGTTTGATGTGGAAGACCGGGGGGAAGTCTGGAGGGAGAGCAAAGACAGCCATGGGTCTGCGGGGCGCCTGGCTCACTCGCTGCTGACCGACGGGAGGACGCATGTGAGAGCTGGCGCTGCCTTCAGGGAGCAGACTGAAAGGCCATCTCTTCCCAGTCAGAGGTGGGAAGCAGAAGGCCTTGCCTTTGAGAATCTCCTTTGGGGCAAGCATCAGTTTCCCAGGCACTCACTATGTGTAGAATTATCTTCTACTGACTATTGAAGATGCTTGGTAGCTGCTACCTCGTATGTTTGTAAGTCACTTTGAGCAGGGCCTGGCACTAAGTGCGTGCTCTGTAAGCACTTATTAGATAAAACAAAAACAAATATTGAAAAACTACAATGGTTAAGCTCCTGCAATACCTATTACTTCTGGGGCACCGTAGGGCAAGTGACAGGAGCTGGTGACCTGAGCTGAGACTCCCAGGAGTGAACAACTGTTCGGTCAAAATGTGCGATCTCAAAAGACCTGAAGTCAAGGCAAACCCGGGGCAGACCCCGGAAGTGTGTGTCAGTCCCCCCCATCCCTCATGCCCCCTGGGCTCTGGGGAGCCTGTCCCAGACCTTCTACGCACTCCCTCAGGTCAGCTAAGTGGTGAGAGCTTCTGAAGGGGAAAGAGACAATATCTGCATGACCTTGGACCATGTCTGTAAATTGAGGAAAATAATAACACCCAGCTCAGAGGATTGTTATGAGAATTCAAAGAGGCATGTAAAGCGCTTAGCAGATGTCTAACATATAATAAATGCTCAAAGATGTTAGCTTCTATTGTTGTTGTGATTATTATCTTGTTAATATGCCCAGTAGAGAAGCCAGGCACAGACCCCCATGGGAAGAGGCTGTTTCAGCAAAGCTGGCTTCACAGCTGGCTGGTGAATGGGCCCACGAGGGCTGCGGATGGCCAATGTCTTTGCTCCAGATCTTTGCGGGACTGTGGCTCCTCAGGACCATGAGGATTTGCACTCCTGCTCCCTGGGAACGTCTTTTTAGAAAAATCCCATTCTGGTCCAGGGATGGCGGGGTGGGGTGGGGGTGGGGGTGGATTTCTTTCATGTGGGCAGAAAGAGCTGAGAGGTAGATACTCCTGGGAGCCCCAGCTGCTGCCTGTCTGCGGAATCAGGAGGGAGTAGGGTACGGATGAACTGGGCCGAAGAGGATCTGCAGAAGTGGATGATCAGGACAGCAGCGGCCCCCTCTCCCACTGTACCCCAGTGTTCCCCAAGGAGGGGTCCCATACTGAGGCTCCAATAACATAAAGTGAATATAGTTTCGTCAGTGGGCTGCCTTCGGACCAAGTGAGGGTACTGGCTGGGGGGAGAGAGAGGGAGCCGAGGAGGAGAGGTGAAAGGTGACCCTGGCCCAGCTCTGCCAGTCCCACCCCCATCTCCCCAGGGGCCAGCCCTAGTTGGTAAAGTGGACATGGGGCCTTCCTCCTGCAGGGAGGGGGGAAGAGGATGAAGTAAGGGGACACGGCCTCGCCTCGGCAAGAAATCAGCTGCACAAGCAAAACGGAGGTGGGAGGGAGGCCCCAGGTGGGAAGGGATCAGCTATCCCCAGGCCTCAGTGCTGGCTTCCCTCTCTCTCCCACCTCCTTCTCCACCACTGCCCCCACCAGCTGGCCTCCCTCCTTCCTGTTCCCTCACTAGAGCCCCACCGTCTACTGCCTCGAGTGAGATGCCCTGGCTCCCCTGGCCAAGGCGAGACACAGTTACGTGTCCAGTAGCAAGCCTGGCTGAGGTGCATCTGGGACAGTTCTGAGGAGTTTTATCGGAAACTGGAGAAGAACAGATGGTGACTGATAAAGGTCCTGCACGCCGCCCGGTTTGGTGGGCCTGCTGCTTTCTGCAGGCTGGTCTGGAAACCCTGGCCTCCTGAACCTTTGCTTGTCGTCCTTGAGCAACAGCCCCCCCTTTCAGGTAGAGGACTGAGGTGACCCAGGTGGAGAATACCTCCCTCCCTGCAGCCCCAGGACAAGTGGCAAGAGAAACGGACCAGGGCATATCCCAGGTGTCCCTTCCCCCAGCAAAGAGCCCTGGAGGCTGCTTATCTGTGCAAAGTGCCTTCTGTAGGGGCAGAGGGGACAGGGAGGGGCGATCGGGTGTTTGGGGCTACAGAGAAATGGAAGTTTGGAGGCACAGTCCAGACTGCGGGCCTCGAGGCTGGGAGAGAAAGGGTGTCTTTGGGAGCATGTTCATGCATACACACATCTGCAGGGGGGCTGAAAGGCAGGGAGCCCTATCCCGAGCTCCATCAGTACCACACCCAGTGACAGAGACCTTCTGGGAAGGAGGCTGGCCAAAGAAAGGCATTAGTATGATGTCGCGAAGCGACTTGTGGGCTCTGACTGCAGAAGGTCATACGGTCCAGCCCTCTGGCTGCTCCACTTACTATCAGCTCTGTGACTTGGACAAGCTACTTAGCATGGCTAAGCCTCTGTTCCCTCACCTGTAAGACAGGGAGATGACAAGAATAGTTCCTAAGCAATGTGGGAGGGTTGAGTGAGGCAACGCTTGTAAAGTGCTTAATAGGACGCTTGGCATTGCTAATTAACGGCAGCTGCTGCTTTTATTGTTGTTGTTGTCGTTTCCTGACTCCAGGCTCCCTCCACCGCTGCCAGGGCTCCCCCAACGTGGGCCATCTCCCCCCCCACCCCCCCACCCCCGGCTGCGACCTTCCCGGCGGCTCAAAGGGGTCTACTCGCCGAGCAGGCCTCTATTACCTGACTCGCTGCGCACATACTGGTGACCCAAATTCTCCCGGACGCTGCCAGAGAGGTTTGGCTGTGACAACCCCTTGTCCTTCCGCAGCCGAGAGAGGCCCCAGCGCAGGCGGCTTCGGCTTTCTGCAGGAGCTGCTAAGAACCAGGCCCATGAGCACTTGCCCAGCCGGTACGAGAGAATAGAGAACTTCTGGCCCCGACCCTAGCCTGTTCCCACACCAGCCTCTGCCCCTCGGCCTCGCGTCAGCCCAGCCCTGCCAGTTCCATCCTCAGGGCCTCCAGAAACGCCTGAGGCTCTTTGCGGTGGGTGTCCCCGGCCCTCTCCTTCTCCCAGAGCGTCCCTCCAGCGCACCTGTCATCCCGGCACCACACGCGCACTCCAAACACACTCGTTCTCACGTTCGCCCTCCACTCTCCCCCTGGGCCCCTCCTCACCTGAGGAGCCCGACGTGGCGCTGGCCTCGGAGCCCAGGGACTCCGCGGAAGGCGTGGTGGCGCCGGCCTGGGCGGCCAGCTGGTTGTGCGCGAGGCCCAGGCGCCGCAGGCTCTCGCCCTCGGACGTGGCCCTGCGCAGCCGGCTGAAGAGCGGCGTGCTACGGACCGACGCGCCCCCGGAGTCCTCGCCGCTGCCGCTGCGCTGCAAGCGGCTCGACAGCCGCTCCAGCGTGGAGCTGAGCCTCCTGCGCATCGCCGGTACCGGGGAGCCCCGCGCCGAGCTGCCGCCCTCTGAGCTCTCCCCATCCCCACCGCGGGCCTCCCAGGCCGGGTGGCGCTGCGCGGGTGGGGTCCGCCGCAGGCGCTGGGACAGCGACAGCGAGAGGCGGCGGACGAGGCCCGGCTCCCCGACCGCCCTGAGGTCCTGCACGGAGCGGGAGCGCTCGGGCCGTCGCACCAGCTCCAGCGGCGTTCCCGCCGGGCTGGGCCGGTACATGCCGTCCTCCTCCTCCGCGCCGCGGAAGAGGCCGCGCTCCTCGGAGCGCGAGCGGCTCAGCAGCCGCAGCCCCCGCGACAGGGGCGACTCACGGCTGCGCTTGAACTTGGCTTCGAACACGGCCTCCGACTCCAGGTTCTCGATGCTGCTGCTGAGACTGCTCCCTGGCCTGCGGGGCACCGTAGGGACCCGGGCTTTCTCGGCTAGCCCTGGCGGAGCCCCGGCCGAAGGCAGGCGCTTCTCGGAGGCTCCCGGAGGTGGGGAGGCCACCCTGGCGAACACAGCCGGATGGGGCTGGGGCTCCGACGGCGATGCGACAGGGCCCTGCGGGGGGCCTTGCGCGTGGCCTGACAGCTGGAGCGACTGCATGATCTGGGCATAGGGTGTGAGGGGGGGCGCTAGGGTTTGGGGAGCGAGGGGGGGCTGTGTAGGCTTGGGGGCTGGTTCTGGCATGGACCCTGGGGCCTTCTCTCGGGCAGGCTGGGGTGCCGAGGGCTGTGCAGCATCACTGGGTGTGGCGACAGGAGGTTCTGAAGCCTTAGGGACACTGGGCTTGGGGGCGCTGGGCCGCACAGGGCTAGGTAGCTGGGCCTCGCTGAGGGCGGACAAGGAGGGAGACTCCTGCAGCCTGCGGGCCCCGAACCGGGCCACGGGGATCTCGAGGGGCGCCCCAGCTCGGCGGTGCCGGCCTCCGGGCTCCGCCTCAGCCTGCGAGAAGCTGCTGCTCTTCTGCAGGCCCCGGGTCTCGGGTGGGTGCTGGTGGTGGGGTGCTGCCTCGCTGGAGGCCGCCCGAGCCAGCCGGGGGTCCCGGGCACGGCCCCCCAGGCTCTCCAGCAGGGGGCCCCTTAGGCCGCTGACCTTGCCATCCTCAGGGCCACCCCGCAGCAGCCGCTGGCGCAGGGCCTGCAGCCTCTGGGCATACTCGCCCTCACCCAGGCCTCCTCGGGTCAGGCGGGTGGCCCCCGGGCTGGGGCTTCGACGCTGCGGCAGCTCTACAGACGCTGCCTTGTGCAGGCCCCGGCCCGGCTCCCTCGGCCCGGCCCGGGGCAGGGCGCTCTCAGCCGAGCTGCCCCTCCGGAGCTCTCCCCGCCGGGGGCTGGGCTCCTGGCCTGGGGAGGGGAGGACCTGAGGGCTGGGGGCCTCCTGGTCCTGAGAAGGAGCCTTTCCTTGACCCTGCCAGTCCATGGGGGTGGCGGCCCCAGCCTCTGGGGCGCCCAGGGCCTCATCCTCAGTGGGAATGTCAGTGAGGGACACCCGGGAGCCCGAGAACTCAGGCTGCAGTGGCCGGGGCACTGAGGGCAGCTCCTCCAGCTCTTCCTCTTCAGAATCGGAGGAGGATGACAGCCCTCCACTAGGGGGTGGTCTTCTGGGTACGGCCACCCACACCCGCTCCGGGGGTGCCCGCAGCAGCTCAGGGATGGGGCGCAGCACCAGGTGGCACTTGTAGCTGATCTGGGAGCGCTGGAGACAGGGTACTAGAGTCAGACCTGAGGGACCCACGGGGCCAAACTGACCCACTCAGGCCCACCTCATCCCCGGGGGAGAAGGCCTACGGCAGGCGGAAGTGGGAGCTGAGAGAATTAAAAGGTGGATGAAGACAGATGAGCAGAAAGAAGTGAGGGCACCTGATAGAAAAAGCAGGGTTAGAGAGAGAAGGCTGTAGAATGAGAAGATGAAGCCACAGAGCAGGGCCCAGCCAAACTCACCTGCCATCTCCGCCGGGAGAGGAATAGCTTTAAGTGATCCGTGCTCACCTCTGCGCCCCTTGCCTGTGCCTGTAAACCAAGAAAGAGGGCCTGAGGGAAAGTCCTCTGTCAACCCGAACCTTCCAGGTTTGGCAATGGAGAGACAACGTCCACAGGAGGGGACAGTAGACAGAGCAGTGTCGAGTCTGGGCTCCTGGGGCTCCCTTTCCCAGGGGATCTGTCACAATAACTCCCACAGTCAAGGTTCCCACGTGTGGACAAATTGCCTGAACCTAAGCGGAGGGGCAGGAAATCGGTGGCTCCTAGGCTTCAGAGCTTACACCAGGGCTCAAGGCCCTGTCCTGGTGCGCTGGCTGCCCTAGGAGGCCTGTGCTCAGGCCCCCAGCTTGAACCCTGCTCCCCAGCTCACCATCTGTCTCCATGCAGAGACAGTGCCCCAGACATCTGTCTGGAGCCTTGCGGGGCCAGACCTCAGATGCTTCCCTCAGCCACCTTTTCAGAGCTCATTTCTGATCTGAGAGACCAGGCTTGTACTCCAAGGACAGATACCAGAATGACCTCAGCCTTCTGTTGACCCAGCACAATGCTCCCTGGACGGTTTGTTCAGTCGCTCTTTCTGGGTCATTTGCTGAACCCCTCCCTCTTCCTGGCGCTGTGCCCTGCAGTGCTGGGGTTTGAAGATGAGTGAGAACTCTGCCATAGGGAGTTCAAAACCAAGAGGACAAGACAGCCAGGCCACCCACCAAGCACAGTGTGTGGGACCAGGGCAGGATGGAGGCGAGCCACAGGAGTGAGGAGGACTGGGGCTGGTCTCGAGAGCCAGGGAGAACACTGAGGTGCATCCCTAGGATGAGGGGTGGGGGTCCAGACCTGTGCCTTGGAGTCCATGATACCCCAAGCTGAGCCTCAGTTTCTTTATCAGCAAAAGGGGAGTGATAATACCTTCCTTTGTAGAGCTGTTGTCAGGCTAACAGATCATATGTAAATAAAATGCATATCATGGTTACTGTACACACTAGGGACTCAATAAAATGGAGCTGTTAATAACGTTCTCGCTCCTTCCACCTCTTCTATCACCATTTTGCAAGACAAGACTCACTTTAAACCAAGGATGTTCTAGGGTCTCCTCTGCGGTAGGCCTCCTGCAAAGGAAAGAGGATTAAGAAGGGATTTATCATTCATTCATTCATTCAATAAATGTTTGGGAAAACGGGGCCTCTAAGGAGTTGGGGGATTGACTGTCTACGGGCGGAGGCTTGGGCAGGAGTAGGGGCGGCGTGAGGGGACTCCGCACGCGGGAGGCTCCTCGGGCCTCGTACTCACAGCCGGTCCTGCACCAGCACTTTGATGAGGAAGCCCCGGGCCTCCCTGCTCAGGCTTAGGAACGTGGTCTCCTCGAAGGCCACATTGTAGTTTCGGATGTTCATCAGTGTTGTCCGATCGTTCTCCCCGACAAACGGAGAGATTCCCGTCAGGCTGCAGGGGTGGAGATGGCTGGAGTGAGAGGTGGGCCCCGGGGCTGCGATGAGACAAAGTGGGGTGCCAGTGGGAGCACAGGGCCGGGGACAGGCGGAGGCTTGGTGAATCTGGGCAGAATCTTGCAGATTTTTGCCTGTTCTGCCCCTACTCGATCCCCTGAATGGGCAAGGAGGCAGTACTGCCTTGAGACCTGGGCCACCAGGTCCTTATCCCAGGCCCGTGCTCTAGAGGACCTGTTCCAGCCCTCCTCCAGCCGCGGCCTGTCCCTGAGGTGAGGAGCCTGTGCCAAGGGGATATGCCCCCGGGGCCTGGGCCTTCCCTTTGGAGTCCACGTTCTGGACTAGTTCCCTGCCTAAATGGCACTGAGCCGGCACTGGCCTCCCAAGCACGCCACGTGTGCCCACCCCTTATGGAGGGGTGTGGTGGCGGACAGAGCTTGGACACTCAGTCTGGGTGTCCACATTCACGCATGTGAGGCCCCTCCCGGTGCAGGAAGGAACCAGGGTGCGGAAGAGAAGAGGCAGGCTGCAGGCCCCCAACTTCTCTCTTGCCCCAGGCTCTGCAAACGTTAGGGGTGGGCCTGCTACGAAACTGTTAGGAGACGGGGTCCTGAGTGCAGAGGGGTCCTTACCAGAGGAAGGCGACGACACCCACGGGCCTGAGGGGAAAGGAGAGTGGATGGGTAAGAGGACAGCCCAGCTCCCACCGGAAGTGAGCAGTCCTCTTGCTACCATTGATCTACTGAGGAAAGGTCCGCCCTGTGAACACTGCCGTGGACAAATGGGCACAGGGCTGCCTCCTTGGGGGAGGACCCTGAACCCAGAGATCCCGACATGCCTGGAGGACTCAAGGGTCATGGCAGGGCCGGCCTAGGAAGCCCAGAGGAGTCTGGGGACCAAGAGACCGTGCCTGCCTCACTGGGGGAGACAAGGAGGCTGTAGGTGCGGAGGCCCAGCACCCAGGATTGTGAGGGCTGAGGCCTTGAGTGATTGGGTCAGCCCTAATGGGTGAGGGGGAGGTAGTGACATGGGCGGGAGACCCCCGTGAGCAATGCCACCAGCCAACTGTCACAGTAGGCATCCGGGCTTAGTAAAGCTCCTCTGTGCCACCGAGCGAGCCCTCAGCATGGCACTGAGGGAAGCTGCCCTGGCCCGTCCCAGCAGCCCAGTATGCCAACGTTACCAGATGTCAGTGACCCCAGAGACAGGGGTCTGGTTGACAACCTCGGGTGCCACGAACTCGGGTGTGCCATATTGGCAGTACTGGGGCTCCCCCGGAGTCAGCTCCTGAGCGTTCCCGAAGTCACAGATCCTCACCTGCTCCTCGCCCTCAACACCGTCCCATACCAGCAGGTTCTCAGGCTGCAGGACACAAGGCAAGACATGGGAGCTGAGTGCAGCGGGGAGGACACCCCAGTGCCTGGCCCCCACGGGTGCTGCCTGCTCCCCACCCCACACCTGCATCTCACCTTGACGTCCAGGTGCAGCACACGGTTCTTGTGCAAGTAGCATATTCCCTCTAGCACCTGCCGCATGTAGGCCCGGATCTGTGGAAACAGGAGGCCCAGAGTCCGGGGTGGGGTATTATGTTTGGTCACCACCAGGGTTGTAGCAAGGAGCCAGGCCATGCTTGGGAAGTGGCCTTCAGGTGGCTGGTGGAGAGGGCTGAAACATAGGTTTGGGGTTACTGAGATTCAGGGCTTCCACATACAGCTGCACAAGTTGGGCACAGCACCATTACAGGAGGGCGCCATTTGCATGATAGTAAAAAGAATTGTGCAGTGCACAACTTGTACAGCCCTACGTGGCAGGACAGCATTGAGACTGAACAGAGTCTAGATGGGGCTCCTTCTGGGGTAAGGCTTGAGGAACCTTTATGTGAGGAATACTGGGAAACAACAGAGTTGGGGGCCAGGGTGGGTGCCGAAATGTTCAGAAGACAATTTAAGTCCCAGCGTGGGGGTCTGCTCTGATGGGGGAAGGGGGCTTTGCTGCCTACCTAACAGTGCTCTCCACCACCACCCCTGGCCTATTCGTGGGCACAGATGGCATGCCCAGGACGCACCCCTCGGGTCTCAGAGCTCAGGTGGGTGAACACTGGTGCCCAACCTGGCCCCTACCACCCACTGCCCTCACCTCAGACTCACACACGGTGGGTTTCCTGGCCATTCGCTCCAGCAGCTCCTCTGTGCAGCTATGTCCTGGATCAAGGAGAACAGTGACCAGTGCCAAGTGCTGGGCCTGCCTTAGGCAGTGCCCTCCACCCCCAGAGCTCAAGTCGGGTCCCAGCTCAGCACAGGGTCCTCCTTCCCCGAAAAGCACATCTGCTACCAGTGAGCAACTGCACCTTCCCTCTTCCCCGTCATCTGGGTGCTTAGATGGGACAACCCTGCTTGAACTCTCACTTGCTGTGGGGATCTCAGGCAAGTCACCTAATCTTTCTGAGCCTAGGTTCCCTCCGGTGTCAAATAGGGATAAGACTCCTCTCACCCACCTTGTGAAATATCTATAAGGATCAAGTTAGAGCGGCATTTTGTTGACTGTGGATGGAACTCCTTGACTCTATTTGAGAATGACCCAGAAGGCCCACGACTCATAATAATTTGTCATTTTACTGAGGTTTGGGTTCGAACAGTACAGACTGGGAGGCTAGCATGTAGGACATGGTCACCCTTCTAGTGGCAGTGACAAGCCAACCATCCAGCATCCTTACCTCAGTGTGACTCTGTTTAACCATAGCTCTTATGAAAGGATAAAATCCATTCTTTATAAGAAGAGCCTCTCAAATAAAGCCAAGTATTAATGGGGTCACTGCAAATGTTCAGATATACTGTACTGCATTTCATGATAAAAATCACGTGCCTTTTGCCACCTGTGTGACCTCGGGTGAGTTACTTAACTTCTCTATACCTTAGTTTCATCATCTATAAAATGAGGATAATAAAATCCCAAGAGATAAGCATACGTGATGATTAAATAGATTAATATCTGAAAAACTCCTAGAACACTGCCAGGCACACATCAAGCGCTATGTAAATTTAAGCTAAAAAATGTTTTTCACACAAGTCTCCGGACTCCACTCTGTGAAGTATTTATAAGATGTCTTCAGAACTCCCAGCTGTCAATGGGACCATTCTGTAAAGTGTGAAACGTGTTGCTAATTGGCTGTTACAAGGACCAGTCATTCAGGCCATGTGTCCCCCACCCACCCAGCCTGTCCCAGGATACAGCTCGGTGACAATGACCAGTCCCCGGCGCCTCTCGAAGGCCTCATGGAAGTAGAGGATGCAGTCATGCTGGAGTTGGGCCAGCAGCCGGGCCTCTCGCCACGCCGATGCCTTTGGCTTGGCCTGACTGGGGATGAACTTGGCTGCAAACTCCAGGCCGGAGTTTCGCTCCACTACACGCCGCAGGTAGGAGAAGGCACCCCTGGGTGAGGACACGGGGAGAGGACAGGGCTCAGGCGTTGCTGAGCCTCAGGCCCAGCCTCCCTTGGGCCCCGGACACCACACCCCCTCCTAGCCCCACACCTGCCGATCTCCTGGTGGATGTCATAGAAGTCGCCGAGTCTCCTTCCTCGCCGCTCCTCGTCTTCCCTGACCCCCTCCACCTCCATAGCTGTCTGAGCTGAGGAGAGATGCCTGGTGTTAGGTGGAGAGGGCAAGAAGGAACAAGGGCAGAGACTGGGACAGGGAGGGCAGGTGGAAGACACGGAAGAGAAGCAAGAATGTTGGCGCCTGAGGCAGCGCTGCTGGGGCTGGAGCAGGTGGTGGTCTGGAGTGAAGGGCCGCGTGAGTGATTCCTGGTGGGAGGGCGCTCACGTGGGATTCCTGGGTGAGCCCTTGGCCTTACTCCTCTTGAACTCCAGCCCACCTGAGTGCACAGCCAACTCTGCTTTGCAGGAGACTTCGCCAGCCAGGTTGCGGGCCGTGCAGGTGTAGACGCCTCCGTCCTGGGACCCCGCGCTGAGCACCACCAGGGAGCACTCATTCTCCTCGTACACGAAGCTCACGTGGTTGCTCTCGGTCAGCAGCACCTCGTCCTGCAGAGGTGGCCGTCACCTTCAGTGCAGGCCTGGCTTCCCCTCCACCTGGGACCCAGCTTTACCTCCGGGCCAGAGACCCAGTCTCATCCCTACCTTAGGGCCCACCATTATCTCCGCCCTAGGGGCCTTGCTCAGACCCAGGATCAGCTCCACCCTTATTTCCCAGCGTCACCAGCACCTCTGGGTCCCACATCCTCCTCCTTATCACACCTCTGGCAACTGCTCTGCTCTCTGTCCAGGCTCCCCTGACCCCTCCCACGCCCCCAGGAAATCACTCCTCCCTTCCCCCCAGGCTCCTGCCCAGCCCCAGCTCGGACGGCATGGAGGCCTTCATCAGCCTCTGACCTTGTACCACATGATGTCCGGCAGTGGTTTCCCCTCAACCACCACGGCGAAGCGAGCGGTTTCTCCAGCTCCCACCTCAACGTCCTCCATGATGGACTCAAACCGAGGGGCCTCTGAAACACACAGGGGTGAGGGTGGGGGAGGGAGGGGAGAGAATATGGGGGTCATGGGGCCTGCCTGTCTAAGCCCTCCCTCAGCAACTGGCTCAGGCGGAACACCGGACCCTTCCCGCCCGCCCCCTCCCGCCACCCCGAGCCCCAGCAGCCCACCCTGGGGCTCTCAAACTCTACCCCCAGCAACATGAGCTCCTGGCCTGGACCAAACGCTGTCCCTGCAAATCCAAACGTGATGTTCTCCGAATCTCAGAAAACCCAAGCCGGGGGTGCAGGCTTGCTTTGTTTGGCTCTCAGTATTCATTTGCCAGCTTTGAAATTAGGAGATTTTCACACACAAAAGAAATCTGGACTTCCTGCCTCTCTTGGTAAATCAGGACTGGCTGTCCTGACCTGCTTCCCTCACTGCATTAATGGGCTGGCGAGGAGTGGCCGACACTGCCCCCTGTGGGTGGTGGCCCTTCAGCACAGTCCTACCGTGGGCTTCTCGAACTCTAACCGTCCTGGGCCCTGCAGGCGGCTCAGTCTGTGACCCTGAATCAAGTTCATGGAGGGCATTGCCTCTGTGTTGAAGTTTTCTCTCTGAATCTTATTTAAATATTTAAGGGACCTTCAACCATCTGGGAGATGGCAAGATGAATCCACGGGTACCGATTCTCAGTTTAGTTCTCCCACATGTGACTGATTTTATTCTCTGCACATATCATGTGGTTGGGTTATTTCCTGGTAAAGCAGCTTCTAATTCTCATGATGGAATTAAATACATATTCCAATGGGCTTGTGCTTTTCGAAGAAGCCTATGACTTCCTGGTGCCCTCCCACTCCTCTGAGAATGTTTGAGGATCTGGGCTTTAAAGGGAGTGGGAGAGAGAGGCCCTGAGGGAAAAGCAGGGGTGCTGGGCAAGGAGCACTACCCGGCCACAGGCACACAGCTCAACCTTTATACAGATAAAGGGGGAAGTCATCCTGGGGAAGATGCATCAGCGGGGCAGGTGTGGAGGAAAGAGGACATTCCACCCACCTGGGGGGTAGGGGGTGGGGCACAGCAGGAGGGGGTGTGGATCCAAGCCCCAGGCCTTCTCTAGCCCTGACCAGCTGGGAATCGGTCTCCCTCAGTCACTGTCCCAGCCTGGCTGGCTGCAGGGCTCTCAGTGTCCAGAGCCTCCCCAAACCCCAGGGCTCCTCCTATATCTGGGAAGAAAGATGAGTCCTGCAGATGGCACTGTCAAGGAGCAAAGTAGTTGGGAATTCCCTGGTGGTCCAGTGGTTAGCCCCTTGCTTCCACTGCATGGCGGGGCGGGGAGCCCAGGGTCAACCCCTGGTCGGGGAACTAAGATCCCGCAAGCCACGTAGTGCGGCTGACAAAACAAAACACACACACACACACACACACACACACACACACACACAACCAAGGAGCAAAGCGGTGGCGGAGGAGGAAGTACCAGGGTGAGGTGGGGAGAAGCTGGGCAAAGGGGAAGACACGTAAAAGGGAAACCAGTACCCCATCTACCGTGGGGCCAGTAGCGTCCCCGTATCTCCTCCTCACACACCCTACTGCCACCTCTCTCCTACTTTAAGGCTGCCTGCTCTGCCCTCTAGGAATCTGGTCCCTGGTCCGCTGGGAGTGGGGATGGGGACAGTGACAGAGGTCAGTCTATGAAGGTCAAAGGATCAGAAGGTTTCAAGTGAACTTCAACAATTTTTTTTAAAGCACTAGAAAAGGTACATTTACCCCATGGTAAGATGGCCTGTGCTAACTAAAATGTCACTTTCTTTGCAGTTGGTTGGAATCTTAGCTACTCAGCAGGTAACACTGTTTAGCTCATGCTGATCTGACGTTCCGAGTGGCAGTTACATATGTCTAGAGTTAATTAACAAACCGGAAAACAAGATAATTACTACTTCATGCATGTTACAGTCTGAGAGACTACATCTCGAAAGGAGAAATTATAAAAAGGGTCCTCACTGCAAAGGTTGGAAGGCCCTGTCAAACAGGCTTGTGTGAAAGGGCAGCAGCCAGGATCCCCAGAGCTGGGAGTCTGGGGATAAGATGCCTCACTTGGGCCTTTTTCTTTTTTAAATTGACTTGGTCCCCCACCTCCTCCCAGTTTGTGTCATTTGAAGTACTATTTCCTCTTGTGTTTAACACAGGATCTAAGAACACCGTCTGGCTTTGGAGTAGGGCATCCAGGCTTGAATCCCAGCTCCTGACTTATTAGGTTGTGTGACCTTGGGCCTGTTACTTTAGCACACTCTCTGGGCCTCAGTTTCCCCATCTGTAAAATGGCAATAATAACTGCCTCCATCTCACAGGGCTGATGTAAATATTAAATGAGGTGATACACGGAAGGTACTTAGCACTGAGCCTGGCACATACTAGGTGCTCAATAAGTATCTTATTAGTACTGCTATTGTTACTAGTACTGCTATGATTATGGCCATTAGATGGACAGGCCTGAGAGGGGAGACCTAGGATTGGCAGGTGGGTGTGTTCACCTGGGGGTGTGGGCCTCAGAGGGAGGGGAGGGAAGGAGGCAGCTGTCACCTACCTGCCAGCTCCAGTGTGACCGAGCAGGCCTGTGTGCCATGGCGGTTGTGGGCAGTGCAAGTGAGGGCCCCCACGTCCCGGCGGCCCACCCGGCAGATCCGAAGACAGTACTGGTCATCGTCTGGCTGGCTCAGCTCATACACACCCGCCCGGGCCTCTAGGAGGGCCCCTCGGCAGCTAAGGGACACAGCACAGGGAGGTCACCCGAGATCCAGCCCCGGGGAGGTCGGCCTGGCCGGCTGGAGTGGGACTGCCTCACGTGAGGAGTAGGGCATGCCAGGTGGGCCCCACCTCCTCCAGACGACCTGGGCCTCCACGTGATTGAAGGTGACGGTGACACTGGCAGGCTGTCCCTCCACCACACACACGATGTCTGGCTTGTCCAGCACGGCGGGCGCCTCCTCCAGGGGTGGGCCTGGGAGCAGGAGGGCTGGCTCTATGCTGGGCTTGACACCAGATCCTCAGCACCCACTGCTCCTTGAACCCTCCCAATCGCCATGCGAGCTCCATTTTTACAGACGAGGAAGCCGAGGTTCAGAGAGGTTTAGCGACTTGTCTAGGGAACTCAGCCAGAAGCAAGCAGCAGAGCTGGGATTGGACACCAGAGCCTCAGCCTTGCCCACTGCGTGTGCTGCTTTTAGCAGTAAGAAGGAAGCACTCTGACAGGTAGGGGTCACGCCCAGCCACGCCAATCCCGCCCTAGTTAGCACGTCCACACCAGCCCTGGAGCCTCCTCCGTGGACACCCAGTTCCCTGGCCCGGTAGCTCTCGCCCCCGCCCCACAGAACACCAGGCTCACCGCGGTCCAGCAGCTGCACGGGCTCAGAGGGGGGCGAGGGCTTGCTGCTGCTTTTGATGGTGGTGCTGAGGACGCGGAAGACGTGCTGGACCCCCTTACGCAGACCGGTGGCCGCCCACCTAGGCTGCCGCAGGCCCGTGACCAGCGCTGTCCAGTGGTCTGAGCCCAGCACCTGGTGCTGCACAGTGTAGGTCAGGGCGTCCGGGTCTGGTGGGGAGGCAGCTGCTAGAGGCGGGCCTTGCTGGGGTGCCCCCCGCCCCCGTTCAGCTGGCGCGGGACTCAGGGATTCATCATCAGTCTGCTCCAAGAACCTGCCTCAGTTTCTCCTGTCGCTTCTGCCCGTCCCCTATCTGCTCCTGCCCAGCCACAGGCCTGGCCAGGCTCAGAGCCCACGAGGTGTCAGGCATGGGATCCAGTTACAGGCATGGAGGGACCTTGACTTAGTCCCGATTCCTTGCTACCACCTGAGGTAGGGATACTGAGGCGCAGAGCAGGAGATCGTGCACAGGGAAGGAACGGGGGTTCCCCAGGACCACGGCCCAAGCACCCAGTCCCTCTGGGAAGAGACGGGCACGTGGCAGCCCCCCTTTCTGTCCTCTCCCGACCCAGAGCCAGGGCTCTGTCCACCGTGGGGAGGAGGCCCGCAGAGCCGCTCCTGGCCAGGCTCCCGGTGCTCCGTCCGCTCCTATCCGCACCTGTATGCCCCCCTGGGCCTTGCCCTCCTCTCCTGGCCCCCCTCAGTGCTCCCGCCCCCCACCCATAGCCCTGTGTGGCTGGGACCCACCGATGGCCATGTCCAGACTCCTGGGGGCGTTCCATGCGAGCGTGATCATCTTTCCGGTCACAGCCACTACCTGTGGGGCACCATCTGGGGGGCCTGGAACCACATCTGAAAGCCACAGGTCCGACGTCCGCTGGGTCCTTTCGGGCTCAATGGCCCCACAGGATCACCAGGCCTCCAGGCAGTGGGCTGGGGGCCGGGGGCACAGCCACAGGGGCAGAGGCAAGGCCAGCTGGTTTCCCAGGGGACCGAGGGGGAGGGAGCTGGTGTGGAGGCCCCGCCCTCACCCAGGCCCCTGGGTGGGCCAGAGGCTAGGCTGTGCACACAGCTGACGGGGAGGGTACCTGCCTCACCTGTGACATAGAGGTGGGCATAGCAGGCCGCTTTGCCCAGTTTGTTGGCAATGACGCTCTTGTAGACGCCAGCATGCTGAGGTCCCACAGTAGGGAACACCAGGCGATGGACATCCCGGTCTGTGGGTGGGGTGGGACAGTGATACTGTGTCTGAGCTAGGAGGATACTTTGGAGGGTAGGCCCATGCCACCCAGGCCTGGCTCTTCACCCCCACCCGCTACAGGTGGAAGGGAAGGGTGGGGCAGACACAAGATGGGTGTCCATCATGCAGCACACTCTAGGTCCAGGCTACCAAGTGCACACCTGTAGCCCTGCACCTCTTGCCGGTCCCTCCAGCACTACAGGCCCAGCCACTTCTCATCTTCCTCCCACGCCAGTTCACTCTCTGTGGGTTCCTGCCCTGGAGAGCCCCCTCTTCTCCATCCTCACAGCCACTGCCGGTCCCATCTCCAGCTCAGAGCCCATGAAAGCCTCCACGCGTGCGGTCCACACCCCACCAGCAGCATCGCATGTGATCTCTCGATCTGGGGACCTTAATGGCACCTACTGCTAACCGGGTGGCCTCCAAAGCCCTCAGCCCAAACTCCCGTCCAGCCTCGTCTCCTGCTATTCCTACACGTCCTGACCCTGACTCACCATCAGGTCCCTGAACAAGCCACATGAGTTCCTTCTCCAGGCCTTTGCTCACAAAATTCCTCCCTTCTGGACCGTTCTTCTCTTACCTAAGGCCTCTTTCTCCTTCAAGATGCAGTTCAAGTGAGTGTCAGCCCTGGGAACTCCTCTCCACGCCCCTGGTCCCCTCTGCACCTCCATCTCTGACTCCCTCCCCGGGACCTCCAGCGCCCAGCCCACGATGCTTTGGGTGGTCCTTCCTCTTTTCTTGCACACGTCAAGCCTCCTGTAAGCTCCTTAATGACAGAGTTTGTATGTCCTGCCAGGCCCAGAACTGGATGCCTCACATGCAGTAAGTGCAAATACATTAGATTATAAATTACAGTAAGAGTTGTTTGCATTGTACCCAGCCCATGCCAGATACTTGACATACATTTTTTCTCCATAATCCTTTCAGCAACCCTGCAAAAGTATCCTCGTCTTACCAGTGAGGTCAGAGACATTAACGAACTTGTCCCAAGGTCACACGGCCAATAAATGATGAAGCCATGGCTTGAACCTGGTTCCCTCTGATTCCAAAGCCCTCTCCCTACACCGCGCTTCCTGAATGACGGTCAGGAGGCCATCCCTGGCGGGACGTGAAGGGGAAGAGATCTGCACTGTCTTCTTTCCTTGACGTCAGGGCCATCCCCAAACACCCCTCCCTTCTCTTAGCGGTTATCTCTGCATGGAACACCCACCCATTCATTCATCTGTGCTGACGCTATTTATAAAGGAAGAGAAGCCCAGGGTTGCCACTGACCCCAGATACAGACAGAAGCAGAGGCGCCGGCTCAGATCCTGAGAGAGACACCCACCGGGGGCCTCAGAGCAGATCGAGAGATAGGAAGCCTGAGCAAAGACAGTGGCAGAGGGGGCCGAGGGGAGGGTCAGAGCCGCAGTGGTGACACTGGAGATGGGAGGGGAGAGTGGGGCACGGGTGACAGGGGACGTCCTGGTCAGGAAGTCAGACGGTATTTGTCTGCCTTTGGGTAAACCCCTGTCCCTCTGTAAGCCTCAGTTTCCCCATCTGTAACCAGGGGTCATAGTACCTGCCTTACAGGCCCGTGGTGAGGCAGGTGAGATCATCACGTCGGGCCTTTAGCACTCAGGGCCTGGCACTCAGGAAGCGCTTAAGAGAGGGGAGTTTTGTCACGTGGCAGCCGTAAGAGGAGCCCACCATGGGTCATGGGGGGGGCACTGTCTGATGAGGCACAGGTAGACTCGCTCACACGAGACTCAGACTCCTTCAAGGATGGAACTGAGATACACCGTGAGAAAGTATTTTTCCCTGCTCTGTCTTCTTTATTTACTACTGAACAGCCCTGGACCAAGCAAGCATCTTCTTGATGCCACACACGACCCACATCAGGCTTTTCACTGGAACTTCTCAAGGGGGGGCGTGAGCAGCGTCACTTTATCAACACGGACGATGATGGTGTGACAACAATCACAGCAGTAACTCTAAGATTGAACACTCACTGGCCCCTCGCTATTTGCCAGGCCCTGCTCTAAGTGCTTCTGCGTATTAACTGCTTCCATTCTCCCAACAAGCCTACCACAGATGAGGAAACTGAGGCCGGAAGGGGTTCTGTAACGCGCCCACGGTCGGCAGCAGGCTGGACTGCCAGTCCAGTAAGTGCTAACAGGACAGCGAGGCCCAGAGTGGTGACCCAGCAGACGGGTGCCGTGTGGGCTCAAGGAAGGAGGCAGTGACCGCCCCCCCCATAGCCTCTCTGGGCTCCCCTCTCCCAGACGCCCCCATCCCTGACCAGGTGAGGAAAGGAAGGCCCAAGGGTGGGGAGAGGGGGCGGGCACTGCAAGCAAGGACGGTGCTGGAGGGGACACCCGCGGGGTCCCTTCCCGGACACCTACACTGTGTCATGCGCCGGTCATCGCTGCTCTGGATGCGGTGGCCATTGTGGAACCAGCTGATGGTGGGGTAGGGCAGGCCGGTCACCTGGCACTCCAGCATGGCTTCCTTGGCCAGTCCCACGTCCAGGTCCTGCAGCGGCCGCAGGAAGTCGGGCATGGACAGCCGCTCCAGCTCTCCCTGCTCTGGCTCCTCAGGGATGGAAGGCATCTTCTCCAGCTTCGAGCTGTAAGAACCACACAACTGCCCAGAGGCCCGGAGCCGCACCTCCCACCACAGGGCCGGGGCCCCACAGAGGCAGCCCTGGCAGCACCGGGGGCCCCGGGTGGTACCTAGGGCCAGTGGCAGCCGTCCGAGGCTCCTCCACGTAGAGCTGGGCTGAGCAGTGGGCCTGGCCGTGGGCGTTGGTGGCACTGACCTCGTAGAGCCCCTCGTCCTCACTGCCCACGTGGGCGACGTGCAGCGAGTGCAGACCTCCTTCCTGCCGAAGTCGCAGGTTCTCGCTCTCCTCCACGGGGCGGCCTGGGAGGGAGCGGCGGGCATGCAGAGCGGCCTCAGCCAGGGGCCCTGCCCTCTGGCCCTTGGGGGTCCCCCAACATCTGCAGGGCGGAGGGCCATACCAAACTGAGTCCAGGTAACAGAGGGGGCCGGGCTGCCGCTGATCTTGCAGTCGAAGCGGGCTGCGCGTCCCTCCAGCACCTCCACATCCTCCAGCGGCCACGTGAACAGGGGCGCCAGCGAGGGCCGCACAGTCAGCCGGGCGCTGCAGGTCAGCTCATCTGGTGGGGAGGGGTCAGCACTGGGGCAGGGAAGGCCACAGAGCCCCAGGCACCCCGACCCGTGGGTCCTGACCTCGCGCTGGGCAGGACAAAGGAGCTGGGCCAGAACCCGGAGCCTGGGAAGAGCCCAGCGAGGTCCCAGGGCACCCGAGTGAGGCAATGGGCAAGATCTAAAGCGCGGACCATCTCAGGAGGCTGGCAGTCAGCAAGGGTGGGCGGCAGGCTGCCACGGTGGCTGGGGATACGGCAGGAGTCCAGGGCCGGGCCTGGCTCTGCCCCCCTCGCCTCATCCTGCCCACCCAGGAAGAATCTCAGCACAGCTCTAGGAGAAGGGTCTAGAAGCCGAGCCCACTCCCTCCCCCACACCCCTCTCCCCTACCCTTGGAACTCTCCTCTGCCCCCGGGTCTTGCCCACACTCCCTCACCCGCACCCCAGACCCAGAGCAAATGCCCCTGTGCCCCGCCCTAGTACCCCACACAGAATCTTCTGGGGGAAATAAGAGCCCCTTACGCTGACCTGATCCTTTCCTGCTTACAAAGCCCCTCTAGTGTCACCTTAGGTGCTCATCACCACAACCGGATGAGGCATTATCTCAGCTCTTTAAATGAGGACGAGGACCAGGCCAGAGATGTCGTTAATAATAATAATAATAATGGTTGACATTTATTAGGTGCCACGCTTTGCCGGGTGCTGTGCTTTGTTCTTTACATACATTATCTCATTAGTCCTATCGATCCCTCTATGAGGTAGGTATTATCATGATCCCTTTCTACAGATGAACAGTCTAAAGCTCAGACAGATGAAGTGACTTGTCCGAAGTTACGTGGCTGGTACATGGCAGGGCAAGAACTGGAACCCAAGCGCAGGTGTGGTCACCACACTTCAGCAGCTGGCTCCCTAACAGGAACCACAGCGGACACTGACACAGAACGTGCTTCGTGCCAGCTGAGACAAGTGCTGATTTATGGAGGCAGGCGTACAGCACCGTCTCCCGCCCACCCACTGCTCTTCTCCCAGGAGATGGAGCTCCATTTCCCGGGCGTCTTATTCTGCGCCCGGTCCTTCACCTCCACTCCCCTCCCTCCAGCTCTTGGGTGCCAGCGGCAGCCCTCTGGCCCAAGCGGGCAGTTACCTTTGGCCGTGCTGAGCTTGCAGGTGTAGACGCCACTGTCGTCCTCATGCACAGAGGTAAGCAGCAGCTTGCATTTCCGGCCATCGAAATGCATCTTGCACTTGAGCAGTGCGGGCTGCAGCAGGCGGCCTCGGCACAGCCAGTCTACCTCCACGTCGGCAGGACCTGCCACCAGGCACTCAAACAGCGCCATCTCCCCGGCCCCCACGTCCACGTCCTGCAGGGGGGCCAGCACGGCCAGGGACCGGCTTTCAGGGTGTGCTGGGGGAAAGCAGCCACAAGGGGCACACGTGGAGCAGAGAAACACGGGGCAAGGGAGACACACACGCACACACAGAGAGACAGACAAGACACAGAGAGAGAGATGCATTTTGTTCCTTTGGAGACAGGGAAAGCCCGCCCACCCAGCAGGCCAAGACAGCAAGGAGCTCCCAGGCCTGGCTTCAGGATGGCAATCCCACGTGGGACAGAGAGGGTGAACTCAGGGGAAGCGGGAGGGAATCAAAGGCATGAAAAACTGAGAGGGCCACATAGGGGCAGAGACGGCGGCGGAAAAAGAAAACACAGCACACCAGCTGGGTACAAACTGGACTTTATTTGAGCTAAGAAACAGGTATTTCTGAACATGTCCACACCCACTACAGCAGGCCCCTACTCCTGCGCCGAGCCTGGCTAACTCCCTCACTCCCAGACAGAGCATCCCTGGCCCTCGCCGTGAACAAGGGAGCCCCAAATGGGCCCTAAGCCTGCCCCGGGCCAGAACTCAGCCAGGCCTCTTCATCAGCACAAGGCCCAGGGGCCTCTGGCTTTTGGTCTCTCTCTTGTGAAATAAAAAGTATTGTGCCATTTGAAACCCATTTCGGGAATGGTCAGTGCCCATGTCCCCCTCTTCTGGAATGGTCAGTGCCCCCGATCCCCCCGCCCACAGCCCCCTGCCCCTCTGGCCTGCCCCGGGCCAGAACTCAGCCAGGCCTCTTCATCAGCACAAGGCCCAGGGGCCTCTGGCTTTTGGTCTCTCTCTTGTGAAATAAAAAGTATTGTGCCATTTGAAACCCATTTCGGGAATGGTCAGTGCCCATGTCCCCCTCTTCTGGAATGGTCAGTGCCCCCTGATCCCCCCGCCCACAGCCCCCTGCCCCTCTGGCCCCCTCCAGCCTATGGATGCCATGCCCTGTCCTCTGCCCTCTGCCTCACCCCACACCAGCTCGGAGGCATCCTTCCCTGACTGTCACAGACACACAGACAGACGAACGGAAAGACAGACAGGGCCTGTAGCAGCGGCAGCACATGCACTCGCTGGGTGCTCCCCTCCGGGGACAGACCGGGGGGTGGTCTTGATACCCCTCAGGGCCGCCCCCTCCTGGCACTCAGTCCGTGGGGGGGCTCCCAGCCTGCCCAGCCATATGTCCACTGGGGGAGGAAGGGTCCACAGGGGCTCATGGGCTACCCCAGGATGCTGCGTGGGTGGGGAGGGGAGGGGAGGCTGGGACAGGGTCCGGGCCGGCAGGGTCTGTGGGCAGGAGGCAGTGAAACACAGCGAGGTCCGAGAGGTGCCTGAGACAGGGGCGCGGCTCGGAGGGTAGCGGGGGGAGCGCAGGCGGCCCCTGAGCTCACTCGCCTGTGTACAGACAAAAACCTCAGTCAGCAAGCGGCAGGTTAGTGCAGCACACGCACACCCACGCAGCACAGGCACGCACGCGCACGCAGACCTGGCTAGGGCCCCCCTAAAACGGCCAGGGCGGCACTGCCACTTTCAGCTTCCCCAGGGTCAGCCCTGGGGTGAGGGCTGGCAGTCAGCCAGAGGCCAGGTCTCCGGGGTTCCTGGGCAGGCAGAGGCCCTGGGCAACCAAGGGAGAGGCATTCCTAGGCGTCAGGGGCACCCCAAAGCCTGGAGGATAGTGGGAAGAATTCCAAAGAGAGAGAAGCACCGAGATGTGGGTTAACACAGAGAAGCAAGGCAGAGCCAGACCCTGGAGGGGAAGGAGCAGGTCAGAGAATGGGGCTGGGTTCGGGGGGGTGAGAGCTGAAGAGTTCAGAGACGGAGGAGGTGGCAACCCCAGGAGCCGGAGGCACAGGGCAGGGGGACTGAGGCTGGGGGGCCCAGGGAGCTGAACATGACTCTCAGCATCCAGGCTCCAACAGGGGGCTGGGGGTCTCCTCAGAGCTGGCCTCTGCCAGGAAGAGAGGGGTGGTGGCTGAGTGTGGAGCTACCGAGGGGTTCCTGGCCCTGACCTGCCCACGGGGAAGGGTGAGTAGAATGTGAGGCAGACGGCCTGCCCTCACGAGGAAAACCAATACCCCCGAGGGCAGCCTGGCCAGGGCCTGCCGTCCCTGACGCCCAGAAGGCCGCCCGCCGTTATGCCCCGAGTCCGGGGGCCCAGCCCTCTCCACATTTCCCAGCTCTGTTCACCCTGACACCCCTGGGGGCCCTGCGATGCTCCACGCCCAAGTCACTCCAAGGGCCCCTCCGGACGGGTCCAACTATCAGACACTCCCCACTGCCACCCCCAACCACAGTATCTTCTGCATAGCCGTGGGATGGACAGAGGAGGCGAGAGATGAGTGGGGAGTGGGTGTGAGGAAGGGGCCTGGCAAGGGCAAGGTGACAAAGGCTTAGAAGAGTGTGGGAGGAGGACGGCCGGCAACAGGAAGCAGGGTCTCTCTGGCTGGCACCGGGTCAGGCGTGATTGAGTGTAGGGAAGGCAGTACTGTGTAGGAAGCTGAGCACTGAACAATTTGCTGTGTGGCCTTGGGCAAATCACCTCCCCTCTCTGGGCCTCGGTTTACTCAACTACAGCATAAGCAGCTGAACTTCGGGACCTCGAAGGCCCTCTCAGTTGTGGCATGCTATAACTAAGCTTGTGTCAAAGTTGACAACTGGGCAGACACAAGGCGGGGTCCAGGGCAGGGGGTTCGTAGAGAGTGGGAGGTACTCACCTCTGACCTCCAGGCGTGCCTCGCACTGCCGAGCGCCATATTCGTTAACCGCCTTGCAAGTGTAGAAGCCGGCGTCGCCCCGCTCAGCGGCCAGGATCCGAAGCTGGCAAAGCCCACCCTCTGCCTCCTCGGCGAAGCGCCGCTGGTCTGGGCGCACGGGCTGACGGTTTCTCAGCCTGTCAGAGGGGCTAGAACTCAGTCCCTGGGCCCAAGGTCCTGACCTGCAGGAGTGGGGAAGTGGGGCTGCAGAGCCAAGCAGGCCTCCCCTCCCTCCACATCATTTGTCCACTCCTCAGACCTACCCCGCTGACTGTGGGCACCCCTCACCCCTGGGTTACGGGGCTAGCTTTTCACCCTGACTCTGCCATCCCACCCGCTCCGGGAACTTCCAGCCTCCTCTGCCCACCTGGCTCTCTCCCCTCTTGGAACCCAACTGCACTTAGAGCAGCACCAAAGCTATTCAGATCTTAACAATTCTCAGATTTCATGTTTTGTTTTTATTTATTTTAAGGGACAGATAGCTTTCCCGCTTCCCAAAAGGACTACGAATGTTAAAAGATCGCACTGGGGACTGGATAATCAATTAAAAATGAAAAACAGAACCCAAACCAACAGAAAGCTAAGTGAACTGAGTAATCAAATGGCACCTGGGATGAAGCACTGCGGCTGAGGCCCGAGTTTAACTCTGGACTCTGGCAGCTCAGACACAAATTGTTGTGTGTCGGCCTAGCACAGGGCCGAGCGCAGAACAGGCCTCAAAAATCACCCTATTGGGGCTTCCCTGGTGGCGGGGTGGTTGAGAGTCCGCCTGCCGATGCAGGGGACGCGGGTTCGTGCCCCCCGCATGCCGCGGAGCGGCTGGGCCCGTGAGCCATGGCCGCTGAGCCTGCGCGTCTGGACCCCGTGCTCCTCAACGGGAGAGGCCACAACAGTGAGGGGCCCGCGTACCGCAAAAAAAAAAAAAAAAAATCACCCTATTAATAGTCAGAGGATGGGTGTTGAGGTGGGAATGGCAGGGGACAGGCTTCTTCAGGAGTGAGATGACTCCTGGCTAGTCATGCCAAGCAGACAGACAGGAGACCATGTGTTACCCAAACCCCTCCCCAGGGGGGAAGCCCTGAATGAGCGTGAACACCAGGCAAGGGGCAGCGGCATGTTGTGGGTAGCGGCGCCACTGCACCTGGGATGAGGCCCCCCAGGGCAGGTCACTGGAAGTCCACAGAGGGTCCACTGCCCTCCACCCAAAGCCAGGCTTCACAGGGCCCAGCCTGCAGCGGGGGAAGCTGGCAGATGGTGGTCAGTGACTGCTACTCACCAGGAGACCACGGGCTTGGGCTCGCCCTGCACGCGGATGCTCATGGTGACATCTTGGCCTTCTCTTACTGACTGGTCCATAAGTGAGACCTGAAAGGGGACCCCAGAGTGTCCGGTGAGACAAGGCCCAGCTTTGGCTCCTAGGGGCAGGGAGATCTGGGACAGAGGCCCCTTCCACACCAGTCTAAGGCTGGCTCTGGATAAGAAGGGTTAATGGGACCAGGCTCCAGGCCTTGCTGGAGCCTGGTGTGGCCCCAAGACCAAGGGGCCACACAAAGGAATAGGGGCACCCAGAGATCTGGCGGCTGGCCTCAGGGATCTGACCTTGAAGGTGGGGGGCGCCTTGGAGCCAGTGTCGGAGGAATGGCGGTTCTGGCCAGGACTAAGCTTCATGGTGGGGGCTCGGGGCCAGGTCTCCCCGGGCTCTGGGAACTCCTCTGGGGGGCTCAGGTACTCCTCGTCAGAGGTGATGGGGCTGCTGAAAGGGGATGTGGACCCGCCTGGAGGAGAGACACAGGAGAGGTAGTGGCGTAGAGATGCCAGGGGAGAAAGGGGGGCAGGGAGACAGAACTGGATGGAACAGCCTGGGGTCAAGGTCCTGATAAGGTCTGCAATGTCCCAGAACCCAGAAGCTCAGGCAGCTCCCACAGGCCAGCCCTACCCTGACTTCACTTCCCCGGGGTTCCTACTCACTCGCTGAGTAACCTTGCCCAGGTGCTTCCTGTCCCTGAGCCCCTGACTCGTGCTCTGCCACAGACTCTCCCAACCCTGACCCTGATCCTCCTGAGTGGGGGAACCATAGGGAACAGCCTGGGGCAAAGGATTCAGGCACCAGAGGGGCAGTTCCTGGGCCCTGTGGGAGACCTGGCATTCCCCTGGAGCAGGGAACCCACATTCCCGGCACAGAACTGCAGGCTCCCAATGCAGGCGGTTCACGTCTCTGGACCCCAGAGCGGCACAACCAGGACACCTGTTTCTCGGGTGAGCCGGGCCTGGTGCAGAGGAACACACACCTCAGACAAGCCCTATCCTGACCTCAGTGCCAGGGCCAATGAGGCGGCACTGTCCAGCCAGCCCTTCCCCCGCTCCCTTCTCAGCTTCCTGCCCCAGATACCCCAGGGACACCTGTTGGCCCCATCCCTACAGCAGAGCCCCCAGAACTCTCAGGGGCTGGGAAAGCAGAGTTTGACTCATCCACAGAGAAGGGCGGCTCAGCCTGGGGAAGAGGAGGGGGCACCAGCGTGGCTTTGGGGGAAGGGTGTCCCCAGAGCCCTGATGCCCTCCCCTGCAACTGGCCAGGGGCCCAGCCTCACTGAGCTGGCTCCTATCCGACTGCCAAATACAGACATGAATCTGCCGCAGCCCCCTGGCCCCTCCTCCTGACCCTCCACCCCAAGCCCCTCTGGCTATGCCAGGGGCAGGGCTGCACCCCAACTCACCCTGAGACTCTGCACGCGGACCCCAGCCTGCGCTTGCCCCGAAGGCTCTGTCCTGGCACCAGGCCCTCCGGCTGCCTGCCCCCAGCCCACCCCCGGCCGGCCGCCTCCCCAGGGAGCAGGAGCCCAGCCTGCCCAGCCCCACTCACTCTGCTGAGGCTCTGCACGAGGTCCTGGGGGAGGGGAAGGAGCCTGAGGAGGGGGAAGGAGGAGGTGAGGGCTGGCCAGGCCGGGACAGGCTGGGTGGCAGGCAGGCAGCTGGCTGGGGAGGTGGTGTCTGCCGAGACCACAGGCAGCCTGGGCCCTGGAGTGGAGGGGGAGGGGAGGGGAGGGGCAGAGCAGCCCGCTGTATTTAGCCACCCTGCTCACTCCCAAGCAGCGGGATCTGCCTTTTCTCTCCTTACAGCTCCTGGACCCTGACACACAAAGCCCCCTCAGTGGCACCTCCACTCAAAGGACGGGGGCCTCAGTCCCCAGGGGAAGACGGGGGTGGCACTTCACTGCAGCAGCCAACATGCTCGCACTGACCCATTTGTTTTGATGTGCCCACCGGAGGAGGTACTGACGGCAAATGGCCCCTGTGGTGCCCCATTCCCTGACCAAATTGCCAAGATCCCTGATGCTGGAATCCACACCAACAATCCTCAAATACTCCAGCGCCGGGCCATACCCAGTCTTCTCTGGTGCTAAGAATCAGAGAGCTGTTCGGCCTCCTTCCCAGAGATGCTGGCCCCTCAACTTGAGGGGCCCGGAATCCCACCTCTGCCTCCCCGTTCCTGCCATGGCAGGTTCCGCCCAGCAGCCCCCCGGGTTCCTGGGTCTGCACCCAACCCCCCTCCTACGGGCTCTACCAGGGACCTGTTGGCAACGGTCCCTCACCCCGTCAGCCCCACCAGAGCCAACAGTCAGGAGGATGGAGGCTGCTCCCCTCAGTGACCCCTCACAACTAGCACCCATTGGGACTTGGTGGCGACGGGGCTTGGAGAAAGAGCAGCAGAGCAGGGGAGCCGCAGAGGAGAGGTCACGTGGCCTTCTCTCCCTCCTATCACCCGTGCCCCAGAGCCACATTCCCAAGCTGTGACCCGTGTTTCCCAACATTCCCAGTGAAGAAGGGTGGGGGCGGGGGCAGGGGCGGGGCACCATTCAGGTTGGCTGTCCTGACATGAGGGTGGAAAGGGAAGTCAGGATGGCACTTGATGAGCCTCTGCTCCGGGCTGGGCCACTAGCTAATGCTGAGATCACCGGCATGGTCCCTGGAGGAAGGCACTCCCTCCCCCTCTGGGGTCACTTCCAGGTTGCACGGCACTGAAGCAGCTCAAGGGCCCAGGGAGGGACTGCGGAGATTAGAGCTGGATGGTCTGGGTTTGCAGGGAGCCAGAGACCCCTGGTGGTGTCTGAGGGAATAGCACCCTAGGGGCATCAGGGGACCTAGTGATCCAGGAGTCCTCAAGCCCCTTAGAGAGGGGAACTGTCAGAGCAGCCCAGGCAGGACGCTCAGGCTCCAAAGGAATCAGAACTAGGCCTCTTCAAAACAAAGCAGTGGCCCCTCACCCCTCTGTACCCCCAAAACTGCAAGAACAAGGAGGCTGATCAAGGATTTGTCTCCAGCTCACAAAGCCTCTGCGGCTCCACACCAGGCCCTGGTGCCACCCGACTTTTCACTGGCCCCACTGCCAAAACCATCTCTGTCCCTATATCCCGGCCCTGCTCCACCCACAAGCCTGGCTCTCACTGTGGGAAACACAGTTACACCAGCCAGGGAGACAGCAGCAGGTGCCCCCCAAATCTAAGATGCACATATGCCCGCCATGTGCTGCCCCTACACACTCTGTGCCCTTGCCTCGCCTTTCAACACTGCTTCCAGGTCAGATCCATTTAATGAAAATAATGGCATTGGGGAGCCCACAAGTTGGGAAGCCCTTCATCTCCAGACCAGTGCATCTCAACCTCCCCTAAGGTGTCCCCAGGATGGATACAGTCACAGCCACCTACGTGAAAGGCGTCACACAGGGCCCTCTACATCAGGGTTTCTCAGAGTCGTCCCTGAACCACCCACATCAGGACTACCTGGGAGCCTGTTTAAACTATAAATTTCTGGGCCTTACTCTGACCTGAAGAAACACGGAAAATTTGTTAAAAGGCACCCAGGGTGACTCTTATGCACACAAGAGTTTAGGGAACCCTGGGACCCTCATGGGAGGAGGACAGCCCAAAGAGGTAGCATCACGAAGTCTCACCTCACTCGGCTAACAATCTTCAAGGCCGGGCTCCGAACCTCGGAGGCCTCGCTCCACAGCCCATATGCTTTGCACTGCACCACCTGGCCTCCCACCTGGCGCAAGGTCCCTGACTCACGGCAGTGCTGTTGAGGGTTCACCTGGCACCAGAATCGTGTGCAGTGCTCCTTAAATCACAGCTCGCTGGGCCCCAGCCCCAGAGTTTCTGATCCAGCAGGTCTGGCTGGAGCTGATATCACGGATCTCTAACACATTCCCAAGGTGCTGATGACACTCCTGATCTGGGGACCACGCTTTGAGGACCACTACTCTGCGGTCTCCTCTGCCATCCCCACCTCCACTCGCAGGCAGATCCTCGCTACCCTTTGCAGATGCAGGTCCCGCCCAGCCTCTGCATGTGACCCAGGTTTGTCCAGGGCCTTGTGAAAGTCTCTACCCCCACTGCCACCTCACACTCAGCCCCTGAGGTCCACTCAGCCCCTGACTGTCCAGGAGGGCCTCAGGTATGGCCGGAAGGGCTGACAGTGGTGAAGGCACAGTGAGGTCCTCAGGAACCTTCTGGCTGGTTGGAATGACAAAGCAGATACACACACGACTACACCAGCAAGCACGAATAAGGTGGCAAGAGAGGGGCAGATAGGGGCCAGCCAAATACAGAGAGCAGGACATTGCTTTTGGCTCAGGGAAGACGGGAAAACTGATGGAAGGGTGGTATTAGAATTAAGAGTTTGGTTTAAGCAGGAAAAAGCAGGTTTCCTGGCAGAGGAAACCACTGGAGCAAATGCTCAAAGGCAGAAAGCGCGTGCAGAGAACCGTAGCTCAACCTTCTGGCTCAGAACTGGATAAACAAGAAAGAAAGAAGTGGGACAGGGCAGTGTTGGAGCAGGTGCCTCCAGCCACCCTTGGGTCATCCTCAGGTCCAGGTGGTCAAGGCCAGGAGTGTGGCCTTCACTCTGAAGGCAAAGGGGAGCTCCGTGAGGTTTCTGAGGAAGGAATAACATGCTGGAGGTTCACAGCACGTACATAAAAGGTCTGGCTGTTCACCGCCAGCTCTCCACACGCACCGTCTCAGGATCTCTATATATGTCTGCTGTGCAATCCCACCATGGAAGTGAGGGAAAAGAATGCACAGGCTGGCCTGCAGCTGGGAATTTCCGCAGGTGCTGCCCTGAGTATCTCCCCTTGGAAAAGGAGAAGGGCTGTGCTGAGAACGTTTCCGGTTTGGCTCAAAATGGACAACGAAGCGGAGGGAATTTCACCTGGGCAGCCTGACCTAACCATGGAAGTGGTTAACTCCTTACGTGTGTTACTTGAGGTTGCTGCATGTTTAGATAAATTGGCACCCATGGTAGATTAGGTCCCCATTCTTCTTTTTTTTTTTTGGCCTTAACCACACGGCTTGCAGGATCTTAGTTCTCCGACCAGGGATGGAACCCAGGCCCTCAGCAGTGAAAGCGCTGAGTTCTAACCACTGGGATGCCAGGGAATTCCCCACCCTCATTCTTCTGACAGCTGTGCGTGAGGACCCCCATTCTGAGGTAACAGCCTTGGGGGAAGGCACCGATTGGGGCCGACCTGCTTCTGGTAGACAGGAGTGGGGAGGGAGGGCTGAGTCGGGTCAAGGGACCACACTGGTTTCTTAGATGCTGTCCAAACCCCCATCAGGGATGGACAAAAGGGCCGTGTGGCATTTCAAGATCCTCTCCATGGGCAGTCACTGCCTTCCCAAGGGAAAACCTGTAATTCTGCAGCTGCCGGCCAAGACCAGGGCCAGGAAAAGAGGGGGGCAGATGTTGGTGCCGTGATTTCTTCTTCCTTTCCTTTTGTATTCATGACCTCCAATAAACCACCTCTTTTCTGTTATGGTGGTGTTGGTCCTATAGGTGGGACCAGAATGAGCTTTGTTAAGCCTTATCCTCTGGCCAAAATGTCCTTAGCTAAATCATTAGCCCCACAGAGCCTCACAAATCTTATCAAGGAGGTAGCCCAGGAGTTACAATGACCCTTGCTTTGTAGATGAGAACAGGGTGGCCAGCTGAGGGGAAGTATAGAAGCCAAGGTCTCAGCTGGAAAATTCTAGAACCTTGGGCTCAAATACATGAGACCTGTGCCTGAGGGGAGGACTGAAGGCAGCAGGATGGAGGCCCAGGTGCACGAATCCCCTATATTCCCCCTACTCCTGACCAGAGCCTGCGGCGGGGGTGAGCCGAGCGTGGGCACACCAGGCACTCGGGGAAACAAAGCAGGACCAGAGCCACGGGGAAGGTGGGGACTCGGAGAGGAGCCCTCCCCCAGGCTGACCCACCCCCCACCCCTAGAGGGCATCGATAGTCTCTGCCTCTCCACCCCCTGCCCCAGGAGCTCATGCTCACAATTCTACCTGAACCCTGAACCCTTTCAGAGTAGTGGGAAAGGGGATGGTACAGCACAGTAGTTAGGAGGACAGGTTTGGGAGACCCAGGGACAGGCCTTCATTTCATGACCCGGCCTCCCAGTGGCCTCTGCTCCTAGAGCTGAGCACCCCAACAGGGTAGCCACTAGCTTCCTTAGACTATCTCAGTGCACTTTAACTAAAATAAAACGGACAAGTCAGCTCTTCAGTCACACTAGCCGCACTTCATGTGCTCAACGGCCGGCCACATGTAGCTAGGGGCCACCCTTTTAGTGCACGTGAAAACATTTCTATCATCGGTTCTATGATTAGTGATGCTCTGGAGTAATTTGCTAAAGCTTTCCAAGTCTCAGCTTCCTCATCTGTAACATGGGCATGATAATAGAGGCTACCTCCCAGTGGGGGATTAAATGTGATAACCCAATCAACACAGGGCCTGATACACACGAAGCGTGCAATAAATGCTAAGGAGTCATGTTATCTTATTCTGCCAACCATACTAAGTTTACCTGCTTCACAGGTGACTATTTCCAACACCCTAAATCACCTATTGCTTCTAACACTCTTAGGCAGATTATAGATGCTCAGTAAAGGCTGCTGGCCTTGTGCCGACTCTGTCACTTTATGCTTTCACCTTCCCATCTGTAAAATGGTAATATTACTACCTGAGATGTCCCTCTCCAAGCGGTATATATGGTGCGGTGCAGCTCAAGTAAGGGAAGAAATGTGAAAGGGTTTGGAAAGAAGTATCTGGCACAAGAAACCGCTTAGAGAGATGTAGCACTCGGCACCCGACTGGTGCTCAGTTAAGGCTTGTGTGATGGATGCGGGCAGCACTGAGAATGCTTAGCTTCGGTTAAGCTCACCTCCCACACTCCCCAACCCGCCGCCCCAATCCACACACCCCCTTTGGGATCATGACCATGGTCTCCGCAGAGTTTACCAGTGGGATGGAGCAGGCTGGGAGGGAGCCAGGGCTGGGGTGGGTCTGTCAGAGGCAGTGAAGACAGACCCTGCCCCCCACATCGCAGCACCCAGGGAACTACCTCTTCAGTTCTCCCTGTCCCCGAAGCTCCCAACCAGGAACTGAGATCTGTGGGATCTCAAAAGCTTGTCCTGTTGAGGGGGGGAACCCCAAGAGGGCACTGGGAAGCCAGCCCCCGTTAGCAGGGGGTGCCGTGAGGAGCAAGAAAGGGAGGTGGTTCCATGAGGCCTCTTCCCACAAGACGCTATACACTCCCTCCCCCAACCCGCTCCGCTCCCAGCCACGGGCGCCCCGGCGCACACACACCCTTCCCTTGCTCCGCCCCCTCACTCCCTACAGACTCCAGGCCTGGGACCCCCTCCCTTGCCAAATGTCTGTGCCACCCACTGGTTCCGCCCATTTCTGCTGCTCTCTGGGTCCACTGGCCCCCCGTCCAGCTGCTCTGGACCAAACAGTGCCTTGTAGGGTAAGAAAATCTGCTTTTTCCACGACAGCCAAATCTAGACTCACAGGCCTGCCCCTCAAGCCCTGGGGCCCTCCAGCCAGCCTGACTTACGGAAGCTGTTCCCTGGCTGCAACGCCTGGTACAGCTGACTACCGTGATGAAGCTTTCTGGCTCCGCAGGGTGGAGGAGGCACAGAGATGCTGTGATCGGCTGAAGACCCAGGGACTGGGAAATATGGAGGGACTGCAGGCCTGGCAAAGGCAGGGGAGGAGTCCCCAAGGCACAGACAGTCTGAAGAAAGGGCAGAAGAGGAAGAGGCAGTTTCCCAGGAGCCTCGTGGAAACCCATGCTCCTGTGCACATCACCCCTTAATGACGCTAACAACTAACATTTGTCTACAGTTTTACAGTTCATAAAGCTCGTTCACACGTTTGCTTTCATTCGTAAGGACGGTATAATTATCTCTGGTCTACAAACGAGGAAATTGAAGTGCACGGAGCTTCGGGGTGGTGAATGCAGAACTCCCAGTCAAGTGCTGACAGCTGCCTTGCCCAAGCCTCCTTCCCAACCTTAAAAGGCTCCCAAATGGCCCCAAGCCAGTATTGGGGCAACCCGCCCACAACCCCATGCCAAATCTCAGCCCAAGCCAGGTATTGACCGGAGTCCTGGAGCCAGGTCGGAGCCACCTAAGGGGAGCTGGGAGCTGAGTCAGAAGGCAGATCCCAGAGGTGATGGAAGGACGGAAGCATGCAGTGGAGCAATGGGTATGATTCAGCGTGGCAGGAGGGGTGAGGAGAAGGAGAAAGCCTAACACATGGGCTCCTGGGAGGTGTACGTAAGCTGAGGAAGAGGGAGACCTGCAGTTCTGCAAAGCCAGACACGTGCGGCCCAAAGGATCTAATGCAGGACTGGGACTCAGGTCAGATGCCACCAAGAACTCCCTAATCGTGAAGGTGCTGAGGCCCCAGGACCACGGCAAATTGGGCTCTGTAATCTTGTCTCCTGCCGCACTGAGTGAAAGAAAGGAACAGAACAGTGCGTGCTGTTCCCTCTCCAGGCATGCCCGGCCCCACCCCCTGCATCTAATTCCCAGGCTCCTTCAGGGCTCTGATGTCTCTCGGTCCAGCATCTCACAACACTGACCGACCACTTGGCTGTTCTAGGCACTGGGTTCATCTGCCCTGCACTGTCCGCCAACCCAGGTCCTCTGATCTAAGTTCATTACCCAGTGATAATATCCTTAAGGGTTGAGTCTACGACTTTTCCTTCTGGAACACCCCCTACCCAGCCTCACCTATCCCCCCCACCACTCCCCGCCCAGGGCTAGCACCTTGTCAGGCCCAGCAACCTGAATGACTTGAACTGGCCATGCACACTGACACCAGTCCTCAACCTGAAAGAAAGTGGGCTTAAATCCAAAGGAAGTAGTCCGACACCACGAAAGGACTTTCATAAAAATAGAAAACGAGGCAGCCTCAGCCACTGCCACCTCCCGCAAGGCACTCTCAGCTGCACCTTCTTTAGGGCTCTGGGTTCAACAGAAGGAGAAAGGGAGTGGGGGAGGGTTGTGGTACTTAAAAGCATCTCTTTTTACTGCGGGGGTGGGGAGGGTGGCCCTTCTAGACAGGAAATGGCCTCAGAAGACTCCTGATGGCTTTTAAGCCTTTTGAGCTGGGAGATTCTTTTTCTCTGAGACTCAAGAATAATTTGCTTTCTCCACAGGACCCTGATCAGGGAAATGCCACGGGAGGATGGCATTTAGATGATGCTAAAGACAAATTTCAATGGCTTCATGAGTTGGCCCATCTGGCGTGTGCCTTGGGAATGTGGCCCCCGCCCTGAGGCCAGGGCCATTTAAAATGCTTCCACCAGAGCAGCCAACACATGAGAACAGACTGCACACTGGTTGAGAGCCCAAGCTCCAGGCTAGGAATGGGAAGGGTCACTGCTCACCCCACCCGGCCCCAGGGCCCGCGGGCTCCCTACCAGGTCTCACGGCCAACGCAGCAGCACAGCTGGCCTGGCCCAGCTCGTTGGTGGCAGTAGCGGTATAGCTCCCTGAGTCGGCTGCCCGGGCCTCGCGGAGCAGCAGGGTGTGCCGCTCGCCTTCGGCCCGAATGAGAAGGCGGCCATCACTGCGCAGCGAGGACCCATCCTTCTGCCAGGACACTGTGCGGAAGCAGCGGGGTAACTAGGTTGCTGTTGCCCAAAGGGGCCCACTGGGGCTCGCCCCACCCCACACAGAGCCCACGGCACTCCTCTCCCACCCTAGGGACACCCGAGGAATGCCCCTCAGTCACAGAAGCCCAGGCCTGCCCTTCCCTCTCTCAAGGGATTCTGGAAAAGCTCCCCTAACACACACACAGAGGAGCCCAGCCAGCCCCATGGAGCAGATGATCTCCCCCCTTCACCCACCCTACCCCGCCCTCTGAGGACTGGGGTGGGGGGCAGGGAGGGGGGATCTCCTCTCCCTCTCTCAATCTTAGCCTGGCCCCAGGCCTAGAGCTCACCTTGGGGTGGGGGGTTGGCAGTGACAATACATTTGAGCAGCACATCCGCCCCCGGGGCCACCACCGCATTCTGCAGGGGGATCTCAAAGGCTGGAGCCTCCAGGGGCTCCTCTCCAGCAGACACATAGGAGTCATCCGAAGACTCTGCCGGAGACATGGGTGACAGGGTAAGGGGACACGGTCCCTGTGGGGATGACTCAGGGGGAGAGGGGGCAAACCCAGAGAGAGAGGCTTCTAGAAGGCAAGGGTTAGGGAGCAAAGGGTCTCTCTCCTGAATGTCCTGAGACAGGAGAGAAAGGAAGACAGAAGGGAGTTCTTAAACAGGACAGGGCGGCCTGGACTCTACAATGGTTTGGCTGCTCAATTTAAGCCACAGTTAGAGTGCTGGTTTCTGGAGGAAGACAGGGACTGTGCTGTGTATGTCTTTACACAAATCAGTCATCAGGGATGGTGGATCAGGCCCTATGGAAGGTGCTCTCAGGGGCACAAGACTTCACAAGCTTCCAAACAGGCAGAAGACAAGCCAAGAGCAAACCAAGACTTGAGCAATGATGGTGTCACAGGGCAACACGTGGTGAACTATCAAACTAGTGATGCCACTGGATTCAAAAGGGGGAGTGACAGGTGGTTCCGGGAGCCATCTGAGAGGACTCATGAAGATCAGCTTAGATTGTGTTCGTTCATCAAACAGTAACACTGCACTTACTGCTTACTCTGTACAGGTACCAGGGACACAACAGGAAATAAGATGCAATCCCTGCTTACACGAAGCTTGTACACACAAAGAGATCATAAAACTCCACTGTTGTGGCTCTCTTTGGGTATTTTCTAATTCTGACATTCTATAAGCTAGATAAAGCACAGCGTATGTGGCCAAAAGAACAGTGAGGATCCCAATTACGCTGTTTTCTAGCTACATAACCTTGGGCAAATTAGATAATCTCTGTGCCTCAGTTTTATCTCTAAGATGGAGCTGATAAATAACACCCAGCATCTTGCAGAGCTGACATACAGATTAAAATAAAGTAACATCCCTAAGTGCCCAGTTAACACAATGCCTGGGACATGGCTGTGGATATGCAACGATGTGGCTAGCAGGATCATGAACAGATGCCTAATCATCTCTAAAGATTTTGAGACAGTAATACTAAAATGAAAATAACGTGATGAAAAAAAAAAAAACCAGGAGTGGTATAGGCACTGAAAGAGATACTGACAGGGCGTCCTAGGAGCAGGGGGTGGAGGTATCTGGTCTGAGAAAGCAGCTGAGGTGGGAGCAAGTCAAGGACGGCTTCCTCTGTCTCGCTCCAGGAGTGGCCCCAAGTTGATGTTCAGTTAGGCAGAGTTGGGGGCAGCGGGGGCATTCTGGCTATTGGCCACCACCCACAGGAAGACTGAGAGACAACACACAGTCAGCTCAGCCATGCAGGGACTCAAAGATGGGAGAGAGGAGGCTAGAAGGGAGGCTGGGTCAGATCTTAGTAGCTATGATGGGTCAGGACATGGTGCCGGGATGGGAAGGCAAATATTGAGAACTGGCTGGCCCAAAGCTCACCTGTAATAGGGACATGACCAATTATTTATTGAGAAGGGCTTCTGTCTCTTCCCCCACAGAGGGGTGGGGGGTAGAGGGGCTCCTTAGGTTCCCACAGTACCTACCCCCACCATTAGGTCCACCGTTAGGGCCACAAGGCCACTGGACTCAGTGGGCCTATAGCAAACATTGGGCACCAGGTCTCTACTCACACCTCGACTCCGCCCAGCCTCCATCAAAACACTCTCACACTCTGCGTCACCAGCGGGCAGGTTATACACAAGGGGCCTTCACAATCCTTCACTCAAACTCGAACCTCGGTCCATGCCTTCCCTGGGAAACCGCACCCTTGCAGCGGCCTAGCAGCCTCGCTCTTCCCAGACACGCTCCCACCCAGGTCTCAGCACCTCTTCTACCCTCCCCGAGGCCTTACCGAGCTCAGGCGAGGTGGGCCGGGCCCGGCGACCTCTGCCCTGGCTGCGAGTCCCTCGGCGGTCCCAGGGCCCCCAAGGGCCGTCCTCCTCCGGCCCTCTGCGCAGCCTCTTCTCGGCCTCAGGCCCCGCCCTGTTCTTCTCCAAGGTCTGGGGCACAGCAGCGCCCTCCTGGCCCGGCGTGGCCCAGGGCAGGAAGCGCACGGCCTGTGGCGGGGGCTCCCGCTTCCGACCCGGGGGCGCTTTCGTCCTGGTCTCGGGGAGATCGGCGGCCGGGGACGGCACGGGGCTCCTGCACTCCTGGATGGCTCTGCCCCGGGTCAGCGGGAACTGGTCCCGGCGCCTAACCTCCTGCTGCGGGCCTTCCGCCGGCTCCGTCCTGCCCGCTGGCCCGCGGCTCCGGGGCCTCCCTGGCTCATCCCCGGGCTTCCCCGCGACATTGGGAGGGGGCGGCTGGTCGGCGGCGGGGCTCAAGGCCCGCGGGGTCTTGGGGGTGGAGGGCTGGGAAAAGAGCGGGGGCTCGCCGGGCTCTCGAGGGGACGGAGCGCGCTGCAACGTGGCGCGCAGGGACTTGTGCGAGCGTACCAGCTCCTCCCGCGACGCGGAGCGGCGGATGCGGCCCAGCTCCTGGGCGAAGCGCAGCTCGAGGTCAGAGGCCCGGCTGCGCTGCCGCGTGCGCTCGTCCAGGGAGGCCGCCTTCTGCCGGAACAGGCGTCGCTGCTCGGCCACGCTGCCCGACGGCGCTCGCAGCTCCTCCTGCGAGGCCCCGGGCGTGCCCCACGGCCCGCCGCCCTCGGACTTGGGCTGCTCTAGCGAGCGGGCCTTGCGCAGGGGCACCCAGGGCCGCAGGGGCGCCGGCGGTGAGTCGCTGCGCTCCAGGCTGCGCCGGCGTTCCTCGAAGAACTGCAGCTTGTCCAGGATGCGGGAGCCGGCGCGCACCAGCCTCGGCGAGCGGCCCAGCGCCGACTGGCGGCCCGAGGCCTCGCTCAGGGGCGTCTGGGGCCGGGACTCCGCTGTGCCCGCTAGCGAGGGCCCCGAAGACTTGGACTTTTTCCCTCGCTTCTCTTCGGCGGTGGCGTCCTCGGGCGGCACCGGCTCCCGGGTGCGCCGGTGGGGCGGGTGAGGGGGGGCTGGGGGCTGGGCTCCGGGTCCCGGTGGGGGCCGCTTACCCACCCGAGGGGACGGTGGGCGCAGCAGCGCGGATTTGGAGGGAGGCGGGAGGGCCGGGCGATGGTGCGCCGGTGGGGCGGTGGAGGGGGGGCGGGGGGCTGGGCTCCGGGTCCCGGTGGGGGCCGCTTACCCACCCGAGGGGACGGTGGGCGCAGCAGCGCGGATTTGGAGGGAGGCGGGAGGGCCGGGCGATGGGGGGCTTCGCTGGCCGGCTGAGGCTGAAGGTCAGGCTCCTCCCTGTGCAATCCGCTCTGAGGGAGACTGCTGCAGGACCAAGACGAAGAGGGGCAGAAGATTCAGGGGGCCTCCCCTCCTAGACCTTCAGGTCGGGACAGGAATCGGGCGGTGGGCATGCTGGGAAGGCTTGGGGGTGACATGGGCCAGCCCCTCCCCCCGCAAGAGGAAGGCACAGCCAGAGCAGGTGCTGGGGAGAGGCTGGCAGCTTTGGCACCGGAAGATTGGGCTGGTGGCTGGGTCCAGGTACAGACTCAGTCCCAGGGGCTCTGGCCAGCCCCCTCCCCCCAGCCCCAGAAGCTGGGAAACAGCAGAAACAGAACTGAGTGGTGGGAGAGAAAAGAATGAGGCTGCTTAGGACCCGAAGGATGAAGTGGTGAGGGAAGGCCAGAGGGCTGGATGGGGAGGGGCCCTCTCAGGAATGCAGCCTCCCACTCATTCCTGCCCCCAGCTGGCCCCCACAGCCCTGCCCATCCTCAGCAGGACATACCCCCTTCACCGTGCCCCCGGAAGAACAGGCATAAGCTTTCCAGGAGCAATGCCCTTATCCCTGAGACTGCCTAGCACCTCCTCAGACCTGAGCCCCTCAGCAGTGCTAACAGCAGGTGGCAGGCAGTTGGGGTCCCTGGAGTGGGAAACCCAGGTTCCTGTTCCCTTTGATAAATCTGCCCCCAGTACAGGGCTTTGACTTTGTCCTGTCCCTGGGAAAGTTATCTTGAGTCCTTGGAAACCCCCCTAAGAAACACAGAAACTCCCCAGAGGGGTATGCTCCGAAATAACGCAGCTCCTGAATAACTATTGCGTGGCCCTGAACAGTGGGTGTGGGAGAAGAGGAGGAGGGAAGGAGCTGGTCAGCCCAGAGTGCCCCTCTCACCTTCAGAGGTTTGATGCCCAAGAGCTGGGCTTCAGTTTCCCCCATCTGGACTCTTAGGGGCACATCAAGTATAGAAATTAGCAAGAAAAGGAATCTGAGATATTAGCGTCATACCTAACACATAAGAGACAGCTTAATAAAAACTTACGGGGACTTCCCTGGTGGTGCAGTGGTTAAGAATCCACCTGCCAATGCAGGGGGCACGGGTTCGAGCCCTGGTCCGGGAAGGTCCCACATGCCGCGGAGCAACTAAGCCTGTGCACCACAACTACTGAGCCTGTGCTCTAGAGCCTGCGAGTCACAACTACTGAAGCCCGCGCACCTTGAGCCCGTGCTCCACAACAAGAGAAGCCACCGCAATGAGAATCCCGCGCACTGCAACGAAGACTAGCCCCCACTCGCCGCCGACTAGAGAAAGGCCGCGCGCAGCAACGAAGACCCAACGCAGCCAAAAATAAATAAATAAATTTATAAAACAAACAAACAAAAAAACTTATGAAGTGGCTCACTGAGTACTTATCATGTGTCAGGCATGTACTGAATGCTTAAAATGCATTGAGTCATTTAATCCTTACAACAGTCCTTTGCGATAGGACTGTTATTATCTTCATTTACAGATGAAGAAACTGAGGCTTAAAGAGGTGAAGTTCCTTACTAAGGTGACACAGCTAGTAAATGGTTGGTGCTAGGTTGAAACCCAGGTAGTGTGGCTTCTAAGCCCTTGTTCCCTGCAAAATGGGATTTGGGGGGCACAAAGGGAGGAGAAATAGTATGGTACTGGCCAAGAGCAGAAGTTCTAGGGATGCCCGAGTGTCAGGATGTTTTAAACTACCCGGGTCAGCCACCTACACTGCAGACCTCACCTCTGATGGGGGGTGGGGATGCAATCCAGAGTGCCCTAGGGAGCAGAACCTCAGCCAGCCACCTCCAGGGAGGCAGAGTCTACTCTGGGGGAGGGACAACAAAGTCCCTTAGGAATGGCCTCTGGGAACTGGGTGAGGCATGGAGAGAAATTGGGGACAGCAGAGGAGGCCTCTTGCCGGCAGTTTCGAGCTCTAGGCCAGCCTCTGTACCACAGATATCACTAAGGAAATGGGTTCCTCCGAAGTTGCCATAGCAACTCCAGGCTCAGGCTGGGGCCTGGCAAAGAAAGGCAGGGAAGGAAAAGGCAAGTCCAGGGCACGGGAGCGCCTGGCTAATGCCAACCAGATAAAGCAAGGGCGCCTCCCCTGCGCCTGCCCGGGACCTCTCCCCTGCCTACCACTAGCAACCTCAGCCAGGCTCACAAAGGCCTCCCCCCACCAGGCCCTTTCTTTCTCCTCCCTGATGGTACCTCCCCCCCACACCCATACCCGTCACGAATCAGGCCCCCCGTCAGCTCCCCAAATGCCCCCTAATACCTCTCTCATCCGCCACTCCCCTCTTCTACCACAGCACTGCCTCCTGTATGTGCCAGCCTCACATCTCCGAAGTGGCTCCAGCGCCTACTCCCAACACCTCTGCTCCTCACCACCGCCTACCAGGACAACCTTCAACCCCACCCTTGGGCGTCTCCCGCAAGATCCTCACGTGCTGCCAGCTCCATCACTCCAGCCCTCTGCCCCCACGCTAGGCCCCCCCACCGCCATTCC
>NC_041215.1:120704304-120709114 GCF_002837175.3 Physeter macrocephalus | reverse complement strand
CCATTCCTCCCTGCCCCAGCCCCCTGCCTTCCACCCACGTGACATCCCCCTGCTTTCCCGGGCCCCTGGCCCCAACTACCCCCTGACCACCTCGCTCGCTTCTGCCTCCTGGTTGTGCTCTCGTTCCCTCCTGCTCTCCCGGGAGCTGCCGTGCGGAAAGGTTCCGTTCCTCCCAGAAAAAGGCCCACATGGGAACAGGAATGTGAAGAGAGACGAAAAGGCAGCAGCTGCTGAGACAGCAGGCACGGAGGGGGCCCCTGGTGGGGGGGATCCTGGGGACAACTGGAGCCTGAATGGGTGAGGCAGGAGAGGGCCCCCGGGAGAGTGGAGATTTTGGAGGAAACGAGGAAGGGAGAGAGGGGTCCACGAGACCATGGAGATGGCACAGTGAGCCAGGACAGGTGGCAGGAGGAGGATGTGGGGGCGGCGGCGGCGGCCGGAGCCGGCCCTTCCCCCGCCAGCCCGCACCCCCTCCCCGCCACCGGACGCCCCTTCCCTCGCCTGCTCCCCTGCGTCCCCTGAGGCTACGATCACTTGCCTCGCGGCCCCCCGCCCCGCATCGGCACTTGGGGAAACTGAGGCACAGAAAGGGGTGCAGTGGCCCCTAGGAGAGTTCGGGCCACTCTGTCATTGGCCGCCCAACGCGGCGTCCACGCCACCCCCACCCGCCTCCCGCGGGGCTGCTCCGGAAGGTCAGCCGCATCTCCACTGGCTCACTCCACAAACATGCGCACGCGTCCGCCTTTCTAGGCAGTACCCAACACGCCGTAGGGCAGTGGCGCCGGGCGAGGGCGCTCAGATCATACACAGGGCAAGGATCCTCGTAGTGACATATACCCAGAATGCGAATCCCCTCAGGCTGCTTAGGAAAGCCAGAGAGGGCCCTCGAGTTCCGTGATGATAGGTACTTTGTGCATCTTGGCGCGCGCGCGCGTACACACGCGCACACACACACACACACACACACACACACACGAGCTAAGGTGCCCAGAGATGCTCCTATTATTCACACATATAACCCACCTTCTTATGAGCCAGGACAGGTGGCAGGAGGAGGATGTGGGTGGTGATGGCACAGGAGAAGGATGGAGCCGTGGGGGAAGACAGAGTGGAAGCAGGGGCGGGGGGCGGGGAGAAGTGCACAGAGGGATGGATGGTGCAGGGGATGGGGGGAGTGGAGGCTGACGAGCAGTGAGGGGCAGTGCAGGACGGCATGGTAAGGTGGGACAGTGCGGGCCCAGGTGAGGCCATTACTTACACGTGGATCGAGAGCGCCCGTCCTCTGTACAGGCTGAATGCGCTGCCGTACAGGTCACTGGCCACCGAAAGGCTATCCTCTGACCCCCAGCTTGCGCCCACCAGATTAGCTCGAGACGCCCGTACCAGCGGCTCCACCCCCAGGTGCCGTGGCCCGGCCCCGGTTGCCTGTGCTTGCCTTGGGCTGCCCAGGTGGCGGCGGGTGCCACCCCTGCTGCCCGCTTCCTGTTCCAGGACCGTCTGTCCGCTGCCCCACCAGCTCACTTGCTCCTCTGAGGTGCCTGTCACGGAGGTCGGGGGTGTGTCCAGGGAGGTGCCCACCAGGGTGTCGGAGCCCCCTAGAGAAAGGAGCACAGTGAAGCGAGGCACCTCTTGTGGGAAGGCCGCCTGCTGGCTCTGTGAGCGCCCCAGAGAGCTCACCCGTTGGGGTGCTGAAGGCCCCGTCATCCCGAAGCTCCAGGCGCTGGGTCCCCTGCACGTCGCTGATGTCATCCTCGCCCGTCTCCGAGTCTGGAGCAGAAGGGTTCTGTGTGGGCAGGGCTCCCCTCCCTCCGACTCCAACTCTTCCCTCTGTCACCTCCTGCCTCCCCCACAGGAGGCTCCGTATCGCCGCCACCGGCAGGCTCTCTCCTCCCCCCTTTTCTCCCCACATCCTGCTACCCATCCTGAGAGGCGCAGGGTAACCCCTCCCATGCCAGTCCCCTGGCTCCATCTCTGGGCCCCTGGCTCCTCACCCCTGCCTCCTTGGTGGTGCCCTCAAAGCTACCTACAGTCCCCCCTCCCGGCCACTTAATGGACTGCGGGGCTGCAGCCCCACTCCCTCCTCCCCTGTCAGTGATAACTTAAGTTCCTGTGCAGCCCCCCAAATAATTAGGTCCTAGGTTCCAAGGCTCTAAATTCTGGGTTCTGGCACCCCAGGAACAAAGGGGAGTCACCTCAGAGTCGTACTGTCAGGGCACTCGACCAACCGCAGGGCGAGCCTGTCCTCCACCCCAAACCAGCCGGAACACATCAGGGTGCAGCTGAGGCAGGGTGAGGAGAGGCCGGGGTCGGGCAGGGAAGTGGGGAAGTGGAGGGCTAGGGCAGGAGTCAGTTTCCTACCGTAACTTTGCTTTCTGCAGGAGCGGAAAACTTCGCTTCCATAGGAGCAGCAGGAGAGAGACATGGACAGACTGTTATCAGAGGGTTTGTGGGGTAGGGCACGGGGGGCAGGCAGGACAGAGGGGCCATGAGGCTACCCAGTGCCCAGAGATGCCCTGTTGGGATGGGAGTGGGGGGGAGGGAGACACCTGGGATGGGCAAAGCATCTCTCATTCACTGACTGCCTGCAGGCTCCACGGGGCCCCCGGGCCCCCGCACTGGGGAGCCCATGTGCTTTGGCAGATTCTTCAACTAACTACCCAAGCGATTTGGCATCCCTGGCACTTTCACTGGTGCTCCCACTGGCCACACACATGTCCACACATACACACACCTACTTGTGCTCGGCCCAGCCACAGACCCAGGTCCCCCATTAGGGGTCAGGCCCACCCTCTATTACAATATCTGCATTGTGCATCTGCCTTGTGACCTCTCCTTCCAAATGAACCTCCCCATCTGTCCTGCATCATGACGTGACAGGCGCCCTCACAGAGGGATGGATGGTGCAGGGGATGGGGGGAGTGGAGGCTGACGAGCAGTGAGGGGCAGTGCAGGACGGCATGGTAAGGTGGGACAGTGCGGGCCCAGGTGAGGCCATTACTTACACGTGGATCGAGAGCGCCCGTCCTCTGTACAGGCTGAATGCGCTGCCGTACAGGTCACTGGCCACCGAAAGGCTATCCTCTGACCCCCAGCTTGCGCCCACCAGATTAGCTCGAGACGCCCGTACCAGCGGCTCCACCCCCAGGTGCCGTGGCCCGGCCCCGGTTGCCTGTGCTTGCCTTGGGCTGCCCAGGTGGCGGCGGGTGCCACCCCTGCTGCCCGCTTCCTGTTCCAGGACCGTCTGTCCGCTGCCCCACCAGCTCACTTGCTCCTCTGAGGTGCCTGTCACGGAGGTCGGGGGTGTGTCCAGGGAGGTGCCCACCAGGGTGTCGGAGCCCCCTAGAGAAAGGAGCACAGTGAAGCGAGGCACCTCTTGTGGGAAGGCCGCCTGCTGGCTCTGTGAGCGCCCCAGAGAGCTCACCCGTTGGGGTGCTGAAGGCCCCGTCATCCCGAAGCTCCAGGCGCTGGGTCCCCTGCACGTCGCTGATGTCATCCTCGCCCGTCTCCGAGTCTGGAGCAGAAGGGTTCTGTGTGGGCAGGGCTCCCCTCCCTCCGACTCCAACTCTTCCCTCTGTCACCTCCTGCCTCCCCCACAGGAGGCTCCGTATCGCCGCCACCGGCAGGCTCTCTCCTCCCCCCTTTTCTCCCCACATCCTGCTACCCATCCTGAGAGGCGCAGGGTAACCCCTCCCATGCCAGTCCCCTGGCTCCATCTCTGGGCCCCTGGCTCCTCACCCCTGCCTCCTTGGTGGTGCCCTCAAAGCTACCTACAGTCCCCCCTCCCGGCCACTTAATGGACTGCGGGGCTGCAGCCCCACTCCCTCCTCCCCTGTCAGTGATAACTTAAGTTCCTGTGCAGCCCCCCAAATAATTAGGTCCTAGGTTCCAAGGCTCTAAATTCTGGGTTCTGGCACCCCAGGAACAAAGGGGAGTCACCTCAGAGTCGTACTGTCAGGGCACTCGACCAACCGCAGGGCGAGCCTGTCCTCCACCCCAAACCAGCCGGAACACATCAGGGTGCAGCTGAGGCAGGGTGAGGAGAGGCCGGGGTCGGGCAGGGAAGTGGGGAAGTGGAGGGCTAGGGCAGGAGTCAGTTTCCTACCGTAACTTTGCTTTCTGCAGGAGCGGAAAACTTCGCTTCCATAGGAGCAGCAGGAGAGAGACATGGACAGACTGTTATCAGAGGGTTTGTGGGGTAGGGCACGGGGGGCAGGCAGGACAGAGGGGCCATGAGGCTACCCAGTGCCCAGAGATGCCCTGTTGGGATGGGAGTGGGGGGGAGGGAGACACCTGGGATGGGCAAAGCATCTCTCATTCACTGACTGCCTGCAGGCTCCACGGGGCCCCCGGGCCCCCGCACTGGGGAGCCCATGTGCTTTGGCAGATTCTTCAACTAACTACCCAAGCGATTTGGCATCCCTGGCACTTTCACTGGTGCTCCCACTGGCCACACACATGTCCACACATACACACACCTACTTGTGCTCGGCCCAGCCACAGACCCAGGTCCCCCATTAGGGGTCAGGCCCACCCTCTATTACAATATCTGCATTGTGCATCTGCCTTGTGACCTCTCCTTCCAAATGAACCTCCCCATCTGTCCTGCATCATGATGTGACAGGCACCCTCTTCCCGATCCCTCTCTTCTACTGCTGAATGGTCCTCAGAAATGTGGTCAGGCTAGGAGCAAAATTTCCTGGGCACATTTTTTAACTTCCCCAAATTCTATCAGGTTCTGTGCCTCAGTTTCTCCCCAGGTGCCATGACAAGCAGGAGCCGTGTACTGGTTATAGAAGCATGGCACTGAACT
>NC_041215.1:120678804-120703804 GCF_002837175.3 Physeter macrocephalus | reverse complement strand
AGTGTGGATGTAGGTTCCTTGCTTCCAAATAAGGGAATAAAGGAGAACATTGAGAGAAATCCAGTAACACTTTCCAGGTTGAACAAGCTGTGTCAGAAGATACCAACTAGCAATTGAGCATTGCTTAAGTCTCTTTTATTGTAGACCAACAAAGCACACGCAGACCTGCTAAGCAGCTTTGTGCTTCAGCTGTGGGAAGCTGAGCTGCAGCCTCCCACAGGAAAAGGAGAAATGGGCTCCTCTACAAATCAGCAGGTGCAATCATGGCCAGACACCTCTTATCTCAGCTTCAGCAGGTTTAAAGCAGATAAGGTCAACGTGAGGATGCCAGCAAGGATGTCTCGGGCCCAATTCTACGCAAATATTAGTTTAATGATATCTGTTTCCTCCTCCTCAAATGACTCTTAGAGAAAGTGCATACTGAAAGGGTAAGAAAAACCATTTTGCTAATAACTGTCCTGTCCTACTATTACTCATCTCTTAGTTTATTTAATCCCCCATGAAAACCTTTTGAAGTGGATATTATGTATTCCCCTTTTGAAGATAAGAAAACTGAGATTGAGAGAGATGAAGTTACTTGCTTTTGGAGATGGGATCTGGACCCAGGTTTGTGCATTGTCTTAAGTCCCATGTTCTTTCATTATACAACATTCCCTCCCCCAAATCGACTCTATAACCTCCTCAGCAACTGAAAAGAAGAATCTTAAGTGGTGGTTTTCTCAGAGTGTGGAAAATCCCAAATCTCTCCATGGGTTATCAATAATCAAATACCCTTTCAGAGCAAGGTACTATTTAAATATCTAAGTATTACTATTTAAATAACCAGGTGTGGAAGCTCTTTGATTGGAACTGACTTCAGACCCCAGGAGATCAGAAGACCAGCACGGCTCTGCCTTCACTGAGGTCTGCCTTGCTTTCTCAGTACGTGATATACAATCTTTGTGACAATATTCAGTCATTGTCCTGAAGTGCCCTAGCTCTCCTGTGGATTAATTATAGACCTAGTTTAGGCGCATAGTTCAAATTCATATGATTTTATAGGTTACACAGTGATTTCACATGTATCTGATTCAACCCACTAAATATTGACCAAGTCTTATCAGATGTTATACTAGGCCCTGGGCATAGAGGTGAATAACTTATGGCCTCTACCCCGTAGTTGTTCAATGTCCAGAGGGGGAAGGGGATAGTGGGGGAGAGGGTGCTACTGGCATCTAATGGGTAGAGGCCAAGGATGATGCAGCTAAACATTCGACAATGAACAGGACAGCGCCTATCACCACCAACAAATAATTATCTGGCTCAAGGGGCTTCCCTGGTGGCGCAGTGGCTAAGAATCCGCCTGCCAACACAGGGGACACGGACAGGTTCAAGCCCTGGTCCGGGAAGATCCCACATGCCGCGGAGCAACTAAGCCCGTGGGCCAAAACTACTGAGCCTGTGCTCTAGAGCCCGCGAGCCACAACTGCTGAAGCCCACGTGCCACAACTACTGAAGCCTGCACACCTAGAGCCCGTGCTCCTCAACAAGAAAAGCCATTGCAATGAGAAGCCCTCACACTTTGGGCAAGCCATTTTACCTCACTAAGCCTCAATTTCCTCATCTGTTAAATAGGGAAGGGGTCCTACATTCAAGCATGATGGTGAAGATTACAAAAATGATACATATAAAGCACTTAGATCTACGACTAACATATACTAAGTAATCTAACATATGTGTATTGTTAGTTGTTTAACTGTGTATGTTATTCATTATTACTAAATTTCTTCATTTTCCATGTGTTGATACATTGTCTTTATTTTTTATAATGGGTAGACTGCCAGTCCAAATTCTTGAATATAATTTCCAGATAAGCTTGGTGTCGTGGTTTTTTTGTTTTTTGTTTTTTTTTAAATTAATTAATTTATTTATTTTTGGCTGTGTTGGGTCTTCATTTCTGTGCGAGCGCTTTCTCTAGTTGCAGCGAGCGGGGGCCACTCTTCATCGCGGTGTGTGGGCCTCTCACTGTCGCGGCCTCTCTTGGCACACGGGCCCAGTTGCTCCGTGGCATGTGGGATCTTCCCGGACCATGGCTCGAACCCTTGTGCCCTGCATTGGCAGGCAGCTTCTCAACCACTGCGCCACCAGGGAAGCCCGGTGTCGTGGTTTTAAAATATGTCCACAAGGGAATTCCCTGGTGGTCTAGTGGTTAGAACTAGTGGTTTCACTGCCGTGACCCGGGTTCAATTCCTGGTCAGGGAAGTAAGATCCACAAGCAGTGCAGCCAAAAAAAAAAAAAAAAGTCCACAAATTTTTTTCTACTTTTCCCTTAAAGAGCTTGGGCTGGACTCAGTGACTTGCTTCTAATGCATAGAATACAGTGGAAGTGATAGAGTGTGACTTTTGACACTAGGTCATAAAAAGCACTATGCCTTTCTTCTTGCTCTCTCTTGGACCACTTGCTCTAGGGAAGGAAGCTGTCATGTCGTGATGACACTCAAGCAGCCATAGGAAGAGGTCAGTGTGACGAGGAACTGAGGCCTCTTGTCAACAGCTATCTATCCACAGACACATACACCTCTGTACTCCATACACCGTACTCATGAAGATTCTACGTGATATGTGGAAAAACAGCAGTGTACTGAGGGAGCACTAGGAGAGCAGGTCTGCTATGGGGGTGTGTGTGATGTGGAATATCAGGGAAGGCTTCGAAATGGAACGTGGTCTGAAGTACATCTTAAAAGACAAGTAAAATGTTTAGCAACTGGAGGGATGAGGGGTGTGGGTGTAGAGCAGGGGTGGAGGAGGGCAGTGCATCTGAGCCAAGGAAAGAATGTCTGGGGTTGATGCTGTAGTGTAAAGAGCAAGACAGGGCAAGGGCAGATCTCAGAAGCCTTCTTTTTTCTTTTTCATAAATTAATTGAAATTATTTTTAAAAATATTTGGTTGCATCGGGTATTAGTCGTGGCATGCGAACTCTTAGTTGTGGCATGCACGTGGGATCTAGTTCCCAGACCAGGGATCAAAACTGGGCCCTCTGCATTGGAAGCGCAGAGTCTTACCCACTGAGCCAAAAGGGAGGTCCCTCAGAAGGCTTGTTAACCATATCAGGGAGCTTGAATGATACCTTGTAGAAGGAGAGCCTTGATTACTATTAAATAGCAGAAAGCTCATCCAATTTGTATTTTTAACTTATTTAGCTACTTTTTGGGGCATAAATTTCGGTGGGGGACAAGAGTGTGAGCAGGGAAACTGTTGCATTGGGCCAGGTGAGAGATGAGGAGGTTGTGAATCAGGGCTGTGAGGGGGGTGAATCAAGAAATAATTAGGACATCAAATCAGCAGCAACTCGGGATTGACTGGGTGTGGGATGAGAGAAAAGCAGGCCTTCCGAGTTGGTGGTGACGACAAGCATGATAGTAAATACAGAAAAAGCCTATCTGGGTAGGGGAGTAGTGGGGTGGAATGCAGAGTGGAAAGAGCATGGGTTCAGTTTTTGTTATGTTGAGCAGAAAGTGCTCGTGGGACATTCAAGTGGAGATGATTAGTCGGAAGTTCTGGGAAAGGAGCTGAGATTTAGAAGTCATCAGCATATGAGTGGAAACTAAATGGGTGAACAAGTGAAACTGCCCAGGCAGACTGCAAAGAAAAAGTGAGCCAGTGATAGACCCAGTGAAAAACCAACATTTAAGGGAGCAGGAGGAGGAAGTCCAAGAGACTTTAGTTGGACACGAAAAGCAAAACAACATGGTGATGTATTGTCCTTGCATGATGGAAAACTCTTATACTGTCCTTGATCTTTGTACTTTTAAAGATCATTTAAATCTGTTCTGCAATATCCCTGACCAGAAAAACAAATTCTGCCTACATTATTCTTAATCAAACTCTTCTCAAAGGTTTAATTTCTGCCTTCTGCAGTACTACAGATAACTTTGCAAAGTTTGACGGCAGCTAATGTGACTTACTTCAGCATTCCCTTCTTGGCTTGAACAGTTACTTCACAGTTCCCCATACGCTCCATGTGATGACATTTTCAGCCTTCATCTCTGGTGATCCTCTTCTGGGCACTCTATTTGCCAACGTGTCCGCAAGCATAGCAAGCCATCCTCTGGAAGTAGTCTTAACTTGTGCACAGTACACTCTAGGTATTATATTCTTTCCAGTAATGCAGCCTAAAATTAAGTTTAGGAGCAGCAACATTACACTATTAGCTGTTTGAATGTGTAGTTAACTAAAGTGCACTGCCCTCCCCCTGCAAACACAAACATGTAACCAACCCTTTTTCCCCCAGCCTGTACTTCGTTTTTTTCTTTAGCCTAACTGTAGGTTTCACATTTCTGCTCATTTTTCTTTCGCTCATATGAAAAGCTTTCTTCTTGTCTCTTTCATCATGGGGCAGGAAACGGCCAGGACACCTGATAATAAAAAGTTGTAGACAAACATACAGCAACCATCAGACCAAGGCAAGTGTCAAGAATGGACTCTCATGGAACTCCAAACATATGGTTAATGTTTTGACCCAACTACAGGCTTCTGGCTTCATCTTCAAGCTGCCAAGTTTAACAAGGAAATAGTTTATGGGTGGGGCAGATGGCAGCCATTGTTTTTCTGATTAATTCTACTTTTCCTGAATTGCCTGTTTGATGATTATAACTGTTTTCTCATTCTCTTCAGAAATTTCTAGATGATTACAAGTTCATATTCCTTCAGTGACAAAAGACAGGGAGGGCCATTGAAACCCTGAGTCTTTCAGGCAAGTGTAAAACAAATGGAAAAGAAAAATTTCTCACACGCTTAAGAAAGATGCAGCATAGAAGTCAACCTCAAAAAGCCAGGTAGCATTGCCATATGGTGTCTCCAGCTGAAGGCCGAGGATGTGAACTCATAAAAAAGGCCATCTGCCCAGTTCTGGACTTTCCTTTAACGTTGTTCTCCCCCAAAGAGCAAGGATTGTTAAGAGACCACTCTTTGTGAAGCTGAGATAGTATGCCGATTGGTGCTCTATCATTCCCACACCCTGAGCATCTTCCCATTCACGCCCTATTAATGGACAGGGGCTTCCTGTTCCAGGGTGATTGCTGGAGCCAAACTGCTTGGGTTTGGATTCTGGCTCCACCATGTACTAAGGCCGTGGCCTTGTGAAAGTCAACATCTGTAAAATGAAATAACAGTATCTATAATCTCAGGGTCATGAGGGAAAAACATGAGTTAATATAAATCACCTAGAGGAGTGCCAAGCACATATCCTGCATTCAATTAGCGCTAGACACCATTTCTTTAATGTTCCTGGGCCTGGAATCAGTTTTAATACAGGTATAGGTCCTGCTTGTTTGGTTCTCCCAGGATAGATGAATGAGGACCGAAGGAGTTAATTGTCAGCATGTAGATGGGTAAGGACTTCTTAAGAAGACAGTGTTAAGGTTGTGGGCAACACTGTAGAAAACAACTGTTACGGTCCCAAATTTCTAGTGACTGGGAAGCCAAAGCGATTTCCTCCTGCATACAATTTATTTGTACATGCTCAATCTCACCAAGCATATCACACCATCAGAGAACATGGCTAAGGGGAGGTTACGTCTGTCAGGGTAATCCTTGCTTCTTGCCTTGTTTTGCACGAAGGTAAATAAACAGCCAGGAGCAAGATGGGGGACAATGAAATAAGGGCAGAGCAGAGGGAGACAGCTCACAGTGAGGCAGGCAGGCAGCAGCAGTTCTAGCCATCAATACTTTATTGTTCCAGTCAACACCTGCACAGATGTTACTGTCCACTTCCTGACCCTAGTAGGGGGTCCCACCACACTTGGACCATGGCCCAGAGAAGCAGGTCTCCTTATTCCTAAGATAGTAAGAAAGCCCCTCACCCCACAAGACAGAGCTCCTGCTCACTAACGTAGTGCTGGCGCATGTGCTGTGGGATCCCTGCTCCCATCCTGCATTGGGAAAGGCTGGGATGAACCAGGGCAAGGGTGCAGTGGAGGTTACACGGGCTACAGCGACTAAGCATATAACTACTGACCTGACCCACCACCTGGGGCTTCGTCTGCACCTCCCAGACAGGAGCCTCCCTAAAGCTTAGCCGGGGCCTGCTGGGAAGGAGGAGCTGGCAAAGAGTGGGGATTGAGCTGCTAAGGACAGGACACAGCAGGGAAATAAAGCAGAGAGGAGCGAGGGACAGGAGAGAAAAATGATAAAGTGCCTGAACTAAACAACCGAATGGGACACGAGGACAGAGCAGCACAGGTCCCTGAGGATAGGAGGAAAAAGAAAGGGACATACCACCAGGGCTTGGGGCATTGTGGAATGAAACTAGAGTTGAGGCAGGGAAGCAAGTGGGAAGGACTCTCCTAGCCCTGTTCACATCCACTAACCCAAATGTAAAATTATTTACAAGCTTAAAACCAATCCCAGGTACTGTACCAGGCCCAGGATAGCAGGCAGGCAGGCAGGCAGGCGGAGGGCGGACTGGCTCCATCTGATAGCCAGCTTCCCCACATATTGCTCCTCCCCAGGGCAGTAGGGAAAGGAGGAAACAGTGACATCCCTAGCCAAGAAGCCCTACTGTGCCTGCAACTCCTTCCCCTGGGGTTCATGGCTCTGCCGTGGCCTGAGCCTCTTGGGCTGACTGTACCAGAGACGGGGTATTGGGCCCTAGGGGTGGAGCATCAGCGGGCTCTGGGAATGTCTCTGGCCCCAACCCCAGCTCTGCATTCAGCTGCTCCAGCTCCCCCTGATCCAGCAATTCGAAGTCCTCAGTGGTGAGTGCCTCTTCTTCCTCGGGGGCAGGCAGGGGCTGGGGTGAGTCCTGGGGAAGAGGCGGGAGTACTGAGGGGGAAGGGGCCGGGTCATTTTCAGCAAGGCAAAGTAGGGGTGACAGGGCGCTAGGTGGAGTGATGAGATCACCACTCACTGCCTCTGGGCTCAGTGTCTCCACTGGTCCTCCAGGGGAGACCATCACTCCATCTGTGGGAGACCCTGCCCCATTGAAGTGCGTGTTCACAAAGTGAAGGGGGGATGAGAGCCGAAGCAAGGTTTCCTTGGATGCCACATCTTCTTCCTCCTCCAAGTCCAAGTCTTGCCTTGAGAGGGCCTGAGGGGAGCCCAGCAGGTCTTCGGGAGGGGCCAGGTCTGTCTCCTCTCCCTCCCCTAGCTCCCGACTCAGGGCCTCCTCTGGCTCACTTGGCAGGCTCTGCTGGTCCAAATCTGGGCAGAAAACAAAGGGCCAGGAATGGGCCTGCTGTGCTGAGTAGCTGCAACAGGCCATGGAAGGCTGGGCCAGGCCTTAGGCATTAAGATCTTTCAGGAGTTTGGAGTAGAACTAGAGGATCAGCTCCCCACAGAAAACACTTATGGGGGCAACTGCCAGAGAGCACAGCCAGCATCCCACGACAGGGAACAGGAAGCTTGGAGGGAACAAAGGACTTCCCGTACCCTCCGACACGTCAGTTAGTTGTGGAGTCGTCGCCCGGGATACAGAGAAGCCACCACTTTCCAAAATAGAAGCCTCCTCATCTGACAGCTCTGAGTCTGTAATGGCCAAAGCCAGTGCTGTTTTCTTCACATCCACCTGCAGGAGATGCAGGATGAATGCCACAGGCAAGGGGGTAAGAGAGCCCATTTTCCAGGAGCATCCCTGCCCCACTACCAACTCCCACCCCCTGGAGAGGTGGCTGCTCTAAAACAGAGCAATTCTCCCCCAGCCCACCTCCCTTGGACCTCACCACTGGGGAGAAGCCAGCCAGTTCTGCCTCGCTCTCACTCTCTGTCTCCGCCAGTGGCTCATCACCTCCGGGGGGTGCATTCTTCCCCTGCCGCTCTAGAGAACCAAGAACAGCTGGGCAGTGACCAAGCAGGAACAGTGGTTGGGGACAAACACTGCCAAAGGTATGGAAAGTATCTAAATCCCAGGGCATTTCACAAGCTACAAGCCAAGGTCCTCCCCCATTCCCCCGCTTCTGGGTCATGGGATCCCCTTACTCCTCTTGTCGTGTTTGTGATGCAGGGCATCAGCTTCCGCCTTCATGCTGTAGTCGAGCTGCATGAGCAGGGGCTCCAGACGAGTGTACATCCTCTGGATCAGTTCATGATAAACCACCAGGGGCCACAGCAGGATACTCAGCACTGGGGGTTAGAGTGTCCACTCAGAGATCCCTAAGCCTATTTCCCAAGGGCCCTCATTCAACTGATGCTTAAACAGAAAAGGCTGAAGGAAGACAGAGTCCCTTCCTGAGGCTGTTCCAACTTCTTCCCACATCCACTGCCCTCCCCAGACGACTATTCCACTGTTACTAGTACTACAGCATCCCCTGGAGGTCTCTGTAAATGGGTAACTGGGCAGACAGTGCACCATCTGCCCCTGGGTCAGTCCATGGAAAGAAAACAAAGACAGGGCTTTGGAAAGGGGAGAGGTCAGACCCTACTCACAGACAATGTAGGAAATCATAATCCCCGGAACATAGTGTCCCAGCACAGCCAGCACAGCACAGCCAGAGCAGACGCGAGCACAGAACTGCAGAGGAGAGCACAGGATCTAAGAACTGTAGGCCGAGGTATGCGCTCCACTTCTCTGGGTAAGAAATATTACTGCTCAGCTGGTGGAAGGAGGCGTATGCCCTCTAGGAATGCGGTGATCCAGTTTAGCCAAGAGGATGCCCAGGACCACCAACTAGGAAGTTTGCCATAAACATTGCCAAACACCTATAGTTCAAATTGGTCTCTCTCGGCAAGAAACAGTGTCAGAACGGCAGAAGCTTATTCTGCCTCCTGTACCAGACTACTAGCTGTAAATCTTGCCTCAAGAAGGCACCAGGCCTTATCCTTCAGTCTCCAGCTGGGGAGTTCGAGTCACTCCTCCCCATCCCCCGCCTCTATTTCTCCACAGCGTAGAGAACTGTTGTGTGATGTGGGGGAGGTTACCTGAGCTGGATTCTGCCTCTTGTACTGCAGCAGCTCCTGCAGGTGAATCTGGAAGGTGAGCCAGCTCTCAGCCAGGTATCTGCACAACTCGGGCACACTCAGCAGGTGCGGCCGGGCGCCTGACCCCGCACCCTCACTGGGGAGACATGACACGACCCCTGGAGGCCTCAGACACCAGCTTCCTAGGCACTCAAATCCCTCTGAGAATGCCAATGAGCTCTTTAGTCTAAGGAAGTGGACAACCCCACCTCCCAGAGGGAGGCCGTCCAGGTCCTGGGGAACAAAGCCCAGAGCTCCCAACCCTTTGCCCTGAAAGGAGCAGGCACACAAACACCTATGCAAGAACCCGGGACCAAGCTTGTTACCAGTACATTCACTATGCTGGGGTCTGTGCCTGCAGAAGCTGCAGTACTGCTATGCACTGTGGCGGTGAGACACTGGCACCAAAGCAAGACAGGGATTGGGCATTTGTCTTCAGGGGTGGCCTGCACTCACCTGTCAGAGTGTGGCTCCTCTGGGGATGATGCTTTAGAGAGAGAAGGGAAACAAGTTATTGAGGTGTAGAGCTCTGGGAAACACTCCCCAAGCCAGAAACAGCTGCCCTTCCTCTGCAGCCCCAGAGTGCTTTTTTGAAATGCCATTTGCAGGAAGTATTACATTGTTATTGTCGTTTGTATGTCTGTCTCCTTCTTTAGACTTTACCTTTTCCCACAATGGGAACGACATCTTATTCACGTTTACACCCCAAACAACTCACACACAGCCTGGCACCTAGTTACTCCAACATGTCAATTAAGTGAATATGTGGACAACAAAAAACACAGGCAGAGGTAATGCTCCTATAGTTCCTATCATATGTGAAGCCCTACCACACGCACATAAAGTGTATTCACTCCTTTATTCTCCATCTCCTTATGAAATAAGTTTTACAGTCCCTGTTTTATAGTTGAGGAAACAGGCAAACGCAAATCGGAGATCCAGTGACTTTTCCAAGGTCACATACAGGGTAAATGGGAGAGCAGGCAATGGAACCCAGGCCATCTGGCTGCAGAGTCCGCAATCTTAACTACCACACACACACAATAACATTAACTTTGAGAAAGGGGAAATTATATTTCCCACCTGGAGAAGTAGTCGTGCTTTGGGAGGCAGGTGGCCTGCTGTACGCTCCCCTCACCATTCAACCCAGCCAGGTGAGTCAGGCACAAAACAAGTGCTCAACGGGGCTTGCTGAATGAATTAAGTAACACTCACCTGAGATGTCAGGGAGGAAGCGAGGCTGCCAGAGATCCAACAGAAAATAGGCCAAAAGTGAGATGCTGAGTAGGAAGAAGGGCCGTAGGGAGGAGGAAGACAGCAACCTTAGGGAGAGACAGGCACCTCAGCGGTGAGTGGGTGAGAGAGGCTCCCACATCCATCGCAAAGGCGGAAAAGCGCCCACTGATGGGGGAATGGGAACCTCCAGGCCTAACTCGACACCCGAAGACAGAGGAATGAGGCAACCCAGGCGGACGACGACCTTTAAAAACCAGCTGATGGGTCAGTCCCCCAGGACAAGCATCTTCCCCAGAAAGAGGAATGGTACTCCGGGCTCTCCCGCCCCCGCTCTACCGCGCAGCCCGGTTCCGCCCCCCTCCTCCGCGGCCCTTACCAGAAGAGGCCGTTGAGCGCGGCCGCCGTGACCAGGCTGTGCAGCGGCTTCTCCCACACCAGCAGCCGCTGCACTGCCGCTAGCACCGCCTCCCAGCCGCGGAGCCGCAGCCACAGAGCCGTGGCCAGGCGTCCCACCGCCTCGGCCGTGGCAGCCTCCTCCTCCGCCTCGCCGGTGGCCTCACCCATGCCGAGGCTCAGGCCCAGGCCGAGGCTCAGGCCCAGCCCCGAGCCCCCACCTGCGCCGGTGTTACCAGCGCCACCGCCACCGCCACCGCCACTCGCCATAGCCCCGCCGCAGCCGCCGCCCGAGCCCGCGAGGAGCCAGGGCTGCCAGGCCCAGCCCCGAGCCCCCACCTGCGCCGGTGTTACCAGCGCCACCGCCACCGCCACTCGCCATAGCCCCGCCGCAGCCGCCGCCCGAGCCCGCGAGGAGCCAGGGCTGCGCGGCCGCCGCCGGGGGCGCGTCAGGCGGAAGGGGGCGCACGCAGCGGAGAGGGCCGCTGAGGCCGCGGACGGGCGTCACGTGACGGCGGAGCGACGAATCTGTCACGTGACACTTCCTAACCGCCGAGATGGGGCGGCCGGAGCCTGCGCGCAGGCGGTTGCTGGTGACCCTGCTCCTACGCAGATTCGTGTTTTGGCTTCGCTGAGCGGCGTCTGCATCTTTCGGAAGGAAGGACGGAAATCTCCGCGTTTACCCACCCCAGCCAATTTTCTTCTCCCTGTGTAGTCAGGGCGGCTAGGGAGGCTGGTCTTGGCCCGGTATTCTGGTGTGATGCGGCCGATAGGGTCAGGGAGTGGGCTTCAGATGCCCAGTATACCCCGAGAGACCTGCTTCTGCCCTGGTAGGGCGGCGACCGTCCCTTTACGCAACCCTCAACGGTACTAGTCCTCCCAGTTTCCTCTCCTCAGCGAATAAACAAACAGCAGCGCGTGACTCGACAGTCTCAAAACCAGCTTCAGCTATTCAGAGAAGTAGTTTCCTTCCCATCTTTCTGTAAACTCTCCCGCCTTTACGCATGGAAAACTCCTTCCAGTCCCTTGCTTAAGCAAGAGATTGGGGTCTGGGGGTGAGTTTAAAAATAAAACCCTGTTTAGGTGCTGTTTACTCTTTGGGGGGCATGATAACACCATTTGTTGAGGCTTAGAACGTAACAAGCGTTTTGTGTTTCCTTGAGATCATTTAATCTCTGCAATAACTCTACAAAATACGTGTTTAATTAGGTCTAAAATTACAAGCTGTACAAAAGGAAGATATACAGCCAAAAGTGCCCTTGCCTTTTGTACACAATTCGCTACTGTTAAATTTTTGTGTACTCTTTCTGACGCCTTTTTTTGTATATTATTCTGTGTGTGCGTATTATCTCCTCTTCAAAAAAACAGTTGTGAGCAACTCCCTGTCCCGAGTCTTTGTTTTATTTACATCGGTATGAAAAGGTCGGCCGGGCTCGTTCATCCTCAGTGCGCCATGGTCCCCTAAGAATTGTTCCGATTTCTCAGACGGGGGCACGCTGGTGCTCAGCGATACTAGGAAAAATAGCCCGGCTCCTTCCCGGCGGTCGGAGCCGGCGGCTCGGGCCAGCGGGAGGCAGGAAGTGTCGGGCGCTGACTGGCCAGCGGCGCCCCCGCGGCCTCTAAACGCAGGGCAGACGCGCGGCGCGGCAAAGGCACAGCACGCGCCTCGAAGCCGGGTCTCCTCTCTACTGGGTGAGGTGGGCGCCCTGGCCCTTGAGGTCCACGCCCCGATTCCGGAGCCCAGATACCGGGGCTGGGAGCCCGGAGCCCCGCCCGGAGCGGAACAGGAAGAGGCTCCCGCCTGCCCGGCCCCGCCTGCCTCCTTTGGCCAGTGGCGGGGGGTGCTCCACCGGCGAGGTTGGGGGCCCGCTTGAGGGAGGCCGGCGGGCAGGTGGACAGGCGTTCAGGGGCGGTTCCGCGGCCCCCTTACAATTCGTTCCCTTTCCTTCCACCTTCGCAGGGCGGCGGCTGGCGGCGCGATGGACCTGGCCGGGCTCCTGCTGGACGAAGAAGGCACATTCTCCCTCACCGGCTTCCAGGACTTCACGGTGAGCGTGCGGCCCGCCCCCTCCCCTGCCTCCCCGCTCTTGGAGCCGGGACTCCGGGCGCTCCCGTTGGGGCCCGAGCGGGGCCGCGAGCTCGCCTGATGGCTCTGCCGGGGAACCAGGCGGTAGTCGCTCTACCCGTGCCTACTAGAGGCCCTGGCTGCTTGGGCCCCGGGGGTGAGCCTCGGGGTACAGGACTATGGAGTAGGTGGCCAGCCGGCGCCCTTCTCAGAGAACTTCTCCTCCAGAGCCCTCAGCGAGGAGGATTCCACCCCCTGTGGACAGACTGCTGTTGGCAAACAGTCCGGAGAATGCGGGGCTGGGTGGGGCATGGGCCCCGCTAGCGGTGAGGCAGGCCTCTCGCCCCGCACCCCGCTTCCAGCCGGGAGCCACGATCTCCATCATACCCTTCCCTGCCCTTCGCACTCCACCACCCTCCTGCCCTGTTCAGTTCCTCCCAGGACACCAGAAGCTGAGTGCCCGCATCCGAAGGAGACTCTATTATGGCTGGGACTGGGAAGCTGATTGTAGCCTGGAGGAGCTCTCCAGCCCTGTGGCAGGTTAGACAGTGTTGTGCAAATGGGCTAAAGAGAAGCCTGAAAATGGGGTTGTCAGTGGTCACCAAAATGACTCTAGGTGTACCCTGGGAACTGCACTGTCTCTTCATAGCTAGTGCATTTGATTGGTGTAAGCACTAGGTTTGTATTTCACTTTTTTTGAAGCCTAGATGAGGAGGAAATATGGCTGTTTTACAAGTCTATATTATTCTTGATTTGTATACCAGAAACTTTAAATTTTCCGAGGATACATGTCATATATTTTCGAAACAACGCATGTGTACCTTTTCAAATGAGTTAGAGTAAAGAACAAATCTAGAAAATTTCAGGTGACAGGGAAATAAGCCTTCTTGCTGGAAGGAGCTGAAATTCAAACCTGGAATGGGCTTTTCGTCTCAGTGTTGGAGAATTCGGTGTCTATTTTGTTATTATGGTTCTGCCCCCAAGGCCTCAGATAATACAGTTTTGGGTCTTCTGCTGATAACAGTAGGGACAACTTTGGAGGAGTTGTTTGCTCACTCTGTTTTTCTTCTGCCCCCTGCAGACATTGCTGTGGAACTGCTCCAGAAGGCAGCCCCCAGTCCTATTCGCAGGCTCCAGAAGAAATATGTAGCCCATGTGTCCCGGTGAGTCTGCAATTGAGAGAGACAGAGTGAGGGTGTTTCGGCCCTAGAGAGGGGAACGGTTATCTCTAAGGAGAAGCTGTAAGGATACAGGGATGAGCATCATAAGAGTTACAAGAGCTGAAAGACCCTTGGGTTTAATTACTAATCCTTTTCGCCACCCAGGGAGGCATGCATTTCCCCGTGTGCTATGATGCTAGCTCTGGTGTACATTGAGCGGCTCCGGCATCGAAACCCAGAGTACCTACAGCATGTGTCATCGTCTGACTTGTTCCTGATCTCCATGGTAAGATGCCCTCTTCCTTTCATCTCTCTGGTGAGCCGGGAGCCTGGTGTGAGCTCTACTGACACCACCTCTGGTTCCTCTGCAGATGGTGGCCAGTAAGTACCTCTATGATGAAGGGGAGGAGGAGGAAGTCTTCAGTGATGAATGGGGAGCTGCTGGGGGTGTGGCTGTGCCCACTCTCAATGCCCTGGAGAGGGGCTTCCTGCGTGCCATGGTGAGTGACTATTCTCTCTCGCTCTGTTTTCCTGGCCCATCTTTATATTCCTTTCACCCTTTGTCTTTTATCTCCCAGCTTTCTGCCGTCTCTTCATTTCTCTTTTTGCTTGTCCTCCCTGTGCCTTCCCTTGTTACTGTCTTCCCTTCTAGCTCTTCTGGAATAGGCACACCCTTTGGAGGTTCCTGGCATGGTGAAGCCAGAAATGGAGCATCCCTCATCACCAATCCTCCAGGCACCACAGGGGACACTCTGAGTCAGAGCTTATCTTACTGGGCTCTGATTATTTGCTTCCAGACTTTGTCTGTTCCTAGGTTCTGGGCTCCCTATGAGTACGGACCATCCTCAAGAATAGTTTTTCCCCTTGCTTTTAATGGAGGCTGCAATATGAAACCAGATATGTGATGACTAAATAAGTTAATACGTAAAAGCTTTTGGAACAGGACTTCCCTGGTGGTGCAGTGGTTAAGAATACACCTGCCAATGCAGGGGACACGGGTTCGAGCCCTGATCCAGGAAGATCCCACGTGCAGCAGAGCAACTAAGCCCGTGTGCCACACCTACTGAGCCTGCGCTCTAGAGCCCATGAGCCACAACTACTGAGCCCGCGTGCCACAACTACTGAAGCCCGCGTGCCCAGAGCTCATGCTCCGCGACAAAGAGAAGCCACCGCAATGAGAAGCCCACGCATTGCAACGAAGAGTAGCCCCTGCTCGCCGCAACTAGAGAAAGCCTGCGCGCAGCAACGAAGACCCAGTGCAGCCAAAAATAAATAAATTACTTAATTAATTTAAAATAAATAAATAAATAAAAGCTTTTGGAACAGTATCTGGCACACAGTAAGAGCCAAGTGTTACCCGTAGCAGTGGTTGTACTTGCTTCTCTGGGTCTGGTTATTAATTGACTGTGGCTCACATCCAAGCCTGGTTCGACGCCCTTCTCTTCCTACCCACAGGATTGGCGTCTCTACACTGACCCTCGGGAGATCTTTGAGGTGCTGAGCTGGCTGGAGAGCTGGTAGGTTCTAGGAGTTGGGAAGAGGTTGAGGGATTTGGGGGGAGGCTTCAGCCATAGGAGCTAAACAGAGATGAGGGTGTGTGTAACTGGGGGAGAGAGAAGACGGGAAAAAGAATCGCCCAAGGTAGTGGTTCCCAAAGCTGTCTGCGGTCCTCTTTGTAATAACCCGTGGGAGGGTGGGAGAAGCTTATTTAAAATACACATCTTGGTCTCATTCTCAGTTTCTGGATCAACGGGTAGTCTAGGAATCTGTACATTTAACAAGTTCCCTAGTGTTTCCTGGTGGGTCCCCAGGGGAAAGAGGGTGCGAGTGGGCCAGCTGCAGGAGGGTTGCAGACTCTGTCTTTTCTCCTCTTTCTGCAGCGTGGCTGAGCAGCAGGGGCGCCGGCGAGGCTGGTACACCTATACAGACCTGTGTGTGCTGCTGGAGCAGCCTGCCTGGCAACTGGCCCTGGGCTCGCTCTGCCAGCGGCTGGCAAAGGTGAGGAGGGATCAGGAAGGATAGGGAGCTTGAGCCGGTTGCGGTGTAGGTTGGGCTGATGTAAAGCAAATACGGAAAGGCTCAGGAGATGAGGTTTGGGAGTAGATGGTGATAGAGAGCTCTCACTTGAGTACAGGTGTCCAGAAATAAGGAGTGGGTGTGTTAAAGACAGTTAGAAGCAGGTTTGGGGGAAGGGGATTTGGGCACTGACCTTTCTTAATCCCTCTCCTGCAGTTGTCCTGCCTGTTAGCTATGGCATATGTGAGCAGTGTGGCCCTGGCTGTGGCATCGATGGCCGTAATACACCAGTCCTTGGGGCTGTCCTGCAGCCCCCCTCCTGGCCCCCCAGACCTTGGACTGGCCTCCAGGTGCCTTTTGGAACCCTGCATACCTGCTTCAATGCCACAGTGCCTGCCGTCGCCTGCTAACGTCTCCAGCTGCCTGGAAGTCGACGTAGGGCTGCGTGCACTCTGGGGCCGTCTTCTGGCCTCACTGACTCCGCCACCATTGCCTCCCCCAGCTCCTCCTGCACCTCCCACTCTTCTCCATAACTGCCCCCTTTGCCAAAAGCTCCAGAAAGACTCCCCAACCTGCCGTACCTGCCACCACCCCAACCATACCGTCCCCACTGGGCCCCCCAGCCCCCGGTACCACTCCCATGGCCTGGCTCCCCCCTGGCCTTGGAGCCCGATGCCCCCGCTGCTCCCACAGCCCCAGCAGTGTTCCGTCTTCGGCATCATGGAACTGGCCCGCCTTAAGTCTTTCATTTTTCCAGGCTAGGTAGGGTTCTGAGGAGTGCATTAAGAGGATTTGGGAATCCCTGAGAACCTGGGGGAGCAAAGCTTGATCTGGGTTCTTGGCTGGTCCCCTGTCCTCCTGAGTGATGGAGCTTAAGGGCGTTGTGGGGCAGAAGGACTGAAGGTCACTTGCTCTTCCGTCCCTCAGTGGCTGGCTGCTTGGCCAGGGCACTGGTGGTGCCGGGAGAAGCTTCAGCTCAGCGACCAGGGGCGTGTCACAGGTGGACAGGGGAGGAGCCCCTGTCCCTCCATTTCCCCTGAGCTCTTTTAGACTTTTGCTTTTGAGTTTCCTAGGATGGGGTGAGGGAGGGAGGAAACATTGGCCATGGTCTGTGTGATGTCCCTGATGCAGGAGAGGCAGGGACTGACAGGGCCACCCACGGTGGGAGCTGCTGTGGGCAGGCGGGGTGAGGGGGGAACCCTCTCCACACCCGTCCCTGAGACTTAGTCTAGAAGAGCCAGGGACTGCTGGGACCTGCAACCTGGCCCTTTCGTCTTCCACCCTTCTCTTCTTAGTCTCCTGCTCCTGGGCTTCCCTCTCTTCTGGTTCCTCTCCCGGGTGTTCTCTTCACAGGCCTCTCTGGCCACTGCTTTGTATCTGGGTTTTTCACGCTTTTTGTAGAACCAAGATTTCAATAAACGGTTTCAGTTGCGTGGCTTGGACTCATCCTTCTGCAGCAGCCCTCGAAGAACTCGCCTCCCCGTATCTACCTTCTCAGCCTCCCTATTCCCTGATCCCATCATCTTGCAACTCATTCTCTCTCAGCCCCATTCCAGAACTTCCCTGTTGTTTGATGGTCATGGGCTCCCATATCAAGCTTCTCCCTCATCCCTGCTCCCAGCACCCTGGGGCCCCAATCACTGCTCGACTTGGATGCAGTGGGGCCCAGAAGGTGACTGTGCCACGCCTGGGGGTAGTAGCCCTGTCTGTCACAAGTTCTGAGTGAGCACCGTCTTTGTGGATCCTTAAGCACATCTCGTGGAGAGAGGCCAAGCCAAGTACCCAGCGGAGCCCCATGAGCTTGAGGGCAAGCCCAAGGACACCTATCTCTCTCCTGACATCCTTTCTGGTCTGACACGTGGTCGTCGTCAGTGTTATTAAAGAGAAGACCAAGGCTGGGTTATCACTGGAGGAAGGAAAACCGAGTAGCCAGCTGGACTAAGGTTATCTGGGACCATGGAAGAAGATCCTCAGCAGGGGTGGTGCTGCTACCTAGGGTGCATCTTGGAAATCTATGGGGCTTTTTGTTTGTTTTTTGGCCACACCGTGTGGCATGTGGGATCTCAGTTCCCCGACTAGAGATGGAGCCCATGCCCCATGCAGTAGAAGCATGGAGTCTTAACCGTTGGACCACCGGGGAAGTCCCTATGGGACATATATTGATTGACAAAAATTTGAAGGGAAGGGACTCGCTGGCATTTAGTCGCCCTGTACAGGATGCTACACGTCCTGAAATGCTCAGGAACCCCCCCCCCCCCCCGCTTATTATGAAGAATTCCTGAGACAACTTTTGAACCACCGGATGTATGTTACGTATATGAAAAGCCTGTTTATCTGAGCCTAGAATTATGCAGTGTTTTACATGTAAATGCAGAATAGATTTTGCACATTTGGAAAAAGACTCAGTTTGCTAGGAATGCAGCTCTGTGTAAGTTAAAACTATGCTTTGTTCATCACTTTACCAAGAACTTGTTCACTATTTTGGAACATCAGGTCACTAATGGCAGCAGTGCCTGTGGTACATGTGTCATCAGGAAAGCACCGATATCAGTTGGCATTGCAGCTGTCACATCCACGTTGATTCCACATATGGGGGTGGGCACTGGACTACTTCATTGTCTTCTGGTTTAGTTGGGCCCAAGCTTTCACACACTGACAGGGTAAATTACTTTATTTCTCCTTTATATTACTGTGAGGACATTATACGGAGTTGTGGTCACTGTTGTTGTACATGATGTAGGGATGTTTCCTTTTGAGGTAGTCCAGGGGGCTGGACCCTAATAGGGTTGAGAACTGCAGTGTAATTGTGATGGTTCCAAATGGCAGTGGTGAGGAGGGGATACAGTCTAAAATCTCCCCAGCCTATTTTAGAGGCTCCCTCCCCACCACTCCTATCCTGGGACAGGGGCTCTAGATGGAGATTCTTGGGGGGAGGGGTCCAGAACTTGGCTCCCCGGTTAATGGGTGATGGAATTTGTGCAAGAGCTGGGCAAAGGTGAAAGGGCTGTGTCCTGCCCCAAATCCCTCATCCCTTCGCTCTGCTTCATTGACACTCCCGCCCCCTGCCCGCTCCAGGCAGCTAACTTCACACAAACTCTGACCTCTTACTCTCCCTCCTTAACTCCAGGGCAGGCAAGACAAGACGAAAGGCAAGGCAGCATGAGCCGATCACCCCCCAACGCCATACAACTCCGATCCGTGCGCTCCCAGGGTACCATGGCTTCCCTGCCGCAGCCGTCTGCTGTCCAAAATCCCCCCTCTCACTCTTGGGCCTCTCTGTGTGGGTCTCCTCCCTGGGGCCTCAGCTGTCTTCTGGCTCTGCAGGTAGGAGCAGAGGTGCAGGAGTTGGTGCCGGCTGAAGGGGGTGTTTGGAGGGAGGAGGTGTGGCATGAGAAACCCTCTGGAAGTGGGTATTTCTGTCTATTTCTGAAGACTGTTCCTCTGCCTGCAGCATATCTTGGTCCTGGCTTCTCTCCTCTGTGCCTCCCACCTGCTCCTGCTTCAAAGTCTCCCTGCAGGAGGACTCTCTTCCTCCCCTGCCCAGCTCCTGGCCTCCAGCCTCTTTTCATGTGGCGTGTCTACAGCCCTGCAAACTTGGATGGGCAGCAGGTGAGGGGAACTCCCTGGAGAGAAGGGGACAGGGTCCCAGCGCGTAGGAGAGGCTCGGGGAGGCTTTCAGCTGCCCCATGTTTCCAGACCTGCCGGGGCTGCTGTTCCTACAGGCTGCCTCTTATCCAGGCTCCATCCTTAGAGTTTCTTATCCCTGGTCTGGTGCTGACCAGTCAGAAGCTACCTCTGACCACCCGGACACCTGGAAACTGTGAGCACAGAGCAAGGGCACAGGGTGAGGGTGAGGTTGGGTGCTCACCTGAGCACACAGTTGTAAGTGGGTGCAGGATTGAGATGGGGCAATGATGGGAGGGTTAGGCACCATGGGGTGCTGGAACTGTGTCAGGGACCAGCCAGAACTGTAGAGCAATGGGTCTCCAACCTGTTTACCTCTCTCCTCACCATGTCCCCAACTTCTCCCAGCCTCCCTTGTGCTGCGCCTGTGTGGGGGACCTGGCTGCCATGGCCTGGAGCTCTGGAACACTTCTCTCCGAGAAGTGAGTACGTGGGGATGCGGAGGAGGAGAGCTAAGACTGGTGCCCGACTTGGGAGGCTCTTGTTTCCATTTTTCAGGGACTGAGATGCTCTAGGGCAAAGAGTTGGGTGGGGGGAACGCCTCCTGGAATTTTTTTTTTTCCATACCACATTGCTTGCGGGATCTCAGTTCCCCAACCAGGGATTGAACCCGGGCCACGGCCGTGAAAGCCCGGAATCCTAACCACTAGGCCACCAGGGAACTCTCTGGAATTAGTGAAGATGTCCAGGCTGAAGTCATCTCAGTTGAGCAGAATGTTTTCTCTTTGTCCACTTCTCCTCTCTACCAGGTGTCCGGGGCCGTGGTGGCCTCTGGGCTGCTGCAGGTCATGCTGGGGCTGTTCGGGGGTCCTGGCCACTTGTTCCCCCACTGTGGGCCCCTGGTTCTGGCCCCCAGTCTAGTTGTGGCAGGGCTCTCGGCCCACAGGGAGGTAGCCCTGTTCTGCTCTGCTCACTGGGGCCTGGCATCGCTGTACGTAAGTCCTGAGAGGTGTGGTGCCCGGTGGGGTGTGTGGGAGCGGGGGAGGGCAGAGGTGCTGGCTCCACCAGGTTCAGCTGCCATCTCAAAAGGGACAACACTTTGTGGATCTGGAATCCAGGACTTTTGCTGGATTCATTTGTTCACCCTGACTTTCACCTTGTCTCCCACTGACCCTCAAGGTGCCCTCCTTCCCCCTCCATGGGGGGCTTTCTTCTCCGGGACCCCCTTTTATGGTGTTGTGCCACTCCTACCTCCACTCCCCCGCCTCAGGATGCCTGCTTCCTCCTGCTCATAAAGCTTCTTCCCTCCCTTAGGCTTATCCTGCTCATGGTGGTCTGTTCTCAGCACCTGGGCTCCCGCCTGTTACCGCCTCACCCCTGGAGGCGGGCTTCAGCCTCTTCAACCCACACTCACATCCCTGTCTTCAGGCTCCTCTCGGTATGTGGAGGTCTGGGCGGGGGCAGTTGAAGTTAGAAGGGCTGGCACGGAATGCTCGCTCGGCCCCCTACCTTTTGGTTTCTGTCTACCCCTCCAAGGCTAGCTTGAGAAGTTCCGGGGGAGGGGTTCTTTTCCGTCTCAGTCTTGTCCCTCAGGTGCTGATCCCAGTAGCTTGTGTATGGATCATCTCTGCCCTGCTGGGTCTCAGCATCATCCCCGGGGAGCTGTCTGCCGAGGCACCGTGGTTTTGGCTGCCTCACCCAGGTAGGTTTTCTCCTAGTCCTCCATCTTCTTACTCAAATAAAGGTGTCTCTTTCTTTGGACTCTGGGTTAATGAAATTAGCTGTACGGATTCTCAAAACACACAAGGGAGAGAAATTGCCAGTGTGAGGGGCAATGCCAGCTGCTCACCACAGGTGTCTTTGTTACTGTTTAGAGACGTCTGTAAGCCCCACCACTGCGTGTTGATACTCCTTACCCAATTTACACATTTATGTTACTTACTCCCACAGACATGTGAGTTGGTGACCTGTGCACAAAGATTGCTTTTGAGGCATTGTATATGAAATATATTTGCTCGCTCATCAATTTTATAATGGTCTGTTGAGTGCTTATTATGTGCTAGGCACGTGATAGGGGACATGGTGATAAACATGACAAAGTACCTGCACTCATGAAGCCTATAATCTGTTGGGGAATACAGATACTAATTAAATAGTCACCCAAGTAAATGTAAAATTGCATGCGGTAAATTAAAAAGGGCAGGTACCTTGTGTGATGAAAGTTCATAATGGGGAATCTGACTATCGGAGAGTTCAGGAAAGGCACTCTCTTTTTAATGTTTTTATTTTTATTTATTTAATTTTTAATTTTTAAATTTTTTGGCTGCACTGTGTGGCTTGTGGGATCTTAGTGCCCCGACCAGGGATTGAACCTGGGCCCTCGCAGTGAGAGCATGAAACCCTAACCACTGGACCACCAGAGAATTCCCAGGAAAGGCATTCTTTTTTTTTTTTTTTTTTTTAATTTATGTATTTATTTATCTATATATTTTGGCTGCATTCAGTCTTTGTTGCTGCGTGTGAGCTTACTCTAGTTGTGGCGAGTGGGGGCTACTCTTCATTGCGGTGCGCAGGCTTCTCACTGCAGTGGCTTCTCTTGTTGCGGAGCACGGGCTCTAGGCGTGCGGGCTTCAGTAGTTACGGGCTCTAGGCGTGCGGGCTTCAGTAGTTGTGGGCCACGGCCTTCGTTGCTCCGCAGCATGTGGGATCTTCCCGGACCAGGTCTCGAACCCGTGTCCCCTGCATTGGCAGGTGGATTCTTAACCACTGCGCCACCAGGGAAGTCCGGAAAGGCATTCTTGAGGAAGTGATCACTGAGCTGAGATGTGAGAGATGAGTAGGAGCTTATTGGGTAAAGGCAAGAGTGAAGAGCATTCTAAGTGGAGAGAACAGCATATGCAAAGGCCCTCTAGTGGCCAGCAAAACAACAAGTACAAGGGCCTGAAACAAGGCCAGTGTATCTGGAGTGAAAGAAGTGAGGCAGAGTGTGGTGGGAGATGAGGCTAGAGAGAGAGGTAAGGGTCAGACCAAAGAGGACCTTGTAGACCACAGTAAAGGGATGGGTCTTTACCCTGAGTTTGATGGTTTTGTCCCAAGACATTAGCTTCAGAGACAATGGGGCCTTTAGGGTTCTTGTGTCATAGGCTGTCAGAGGCAGGGGGGTGCTTCAGACGTGAGTCTGGCCCCAAAGCAGCTCTTTCTCCCTCCCCAGCTGAGTGGGACTGGCCCTTGCTGACACCCAGGGCTCTGGCTGCAGGCATCTCTATGGCCTTGGCAGCTTCCACCAGCTCCCTGGGCTGCTATGCCCTGTGTGGCCAGCTGCTGCATTTGCCTTCTCCACCTCCGCATGCCTGTAGCCGAGGGCTGAGCCTGGAGGGTCTGGGCAGTGTGCTGGCCGGGCTGTTGGGGAGCCCCATGGGCACTGCATCCAGCTTCCCCAACGTGGGCACAGTGAGTCTTCTCCAGGTATGTGGACGGGGGTGGGGGGAGGGGAGCCGGAGGTGCAGGAGAGGGAAGGGGACTGATTGCCAGCTGTGCCCAGCCCTCTGCCAGGCACTTCACAGCAGTGATCTCATTTAGAGAGGTACCTAGAAGTGGCAAGGGCTAGGCATGTGAGGAAGACACTAAATCACTACTGAACTCCTTCTGTGCCTCAGGCACTGTACCAGGGCTGAGGTTCTAGAGAGAAGCAAGTCAGATGAAGTCCCTGCTCTCTTGGGGACTTCAAGAGAGAGAGAGGTGGACAATTTAAGAAAAAAAAAAAAAGATAATTTCCAAGAGCAGTAAGTGCTATTTAGAAAACAAAGTGGGGGTGGGATAGTGGTTGAGTAAGGGAAGCCCCTTTAGGTAGAGTGCTGGAGGATGCTTCCTGGGAGAGTGACATTTGAGTTGGGATCCAAACGATGAGAAGGTGTTGGCCAGCTGAAAACCTTGAACAGTCAAGGAGGTGGCTGTGTTTTCTAGTGTATCTTCGTCATCTAGGCTGGATCTCGGCGAGTGGCCCACTTGGTGGGGCTGCTCTGCGTGGTGCTTGGGCTCTCCCCGAGGCTAGTCCAGCTCCTCACCACCATCCCGCTGCCTGTGCTTGGTGAGTGGATGTATCAGCAGGACTGGTATTGAACCAGTACCCCCCAGCAGGGCCCAACTGGTTGCTGGTGGTCAGCACCCTTTCTTTCTGAATAGCCTCCCTAATATATGGATGTATGTGTCAGCTGTCCTATTTTCTCAGCCATATCTTGGCCTCTTGACTGGCCTTCTCTGCTCCTGGGCCTTTTGGTGGTCTCTGCCCATTACAACCTGCACTGGCCTGCAATACTCTCTGCTGTGGCAGCCCTCTCCCAACATCTTCAATTACTTCTGTTTGAGACAGGTGGGGTGCTGGGGGTGACCCAGGCCGTGGTTCTGTCTACTGGATTCTCCACCTTCCACTTGGCTGACATTGACTCTGGGCGGAATGTCTTCATTGTTGGCTTCTCCATCTTCATGGCCCTGTTGCTGCCAAGATGGTTTCGGGAAGCTCCAGTCCTACTGAACACAGGTGGGAAGAGGGGGCATGGAAAGAGAAGTTGCTTTGCAGTGGGAAAGCAAGGGCTCAAGGCTTGAGTTTCTCTGGATTCCAGGCCCCCGCACCCAGGGAAGGGCTTTGGTATAATCCATCCATATGTTTAGCAAATATTTATTGAACACTGTGCTAGCCCCTTGGGATACAAAGGTGACTGTAGATGTGACAGTCTAGTAAAAGAGATGAGATGTGTAGAAACATAACTAGAAAGGTTCAGATAAAGAGCTATGGTGCTTGGCGGTGAGAGAGATGGCTTCTGTTGGAGATGATCTGGGTAACTTTTATGGAGAAAGTAACATTGAGCTGGTCTTGAAGGACGGTAAGATTTAAAAACATATTTGGTGAGAAGGTCATTGCTGGTGGAGGAACCACCATAAACAAAGACATAGAAGTAGGAAGTCATAGGGTATGTCCTGGGAGTGGCAAATAACTTAGTTAGCTCAGCTTAGCAAATAGCAGTGGTTCTTAACTGAGGATGGTTTTGTCCCATAGAGAACATCTGGCAATGTCTGGAGACATTTTTGGTTGTTATAAGCAGGGGAGAGGTGATTGTTAGTGGCACTTAGTGGGTAGAAGGATGCTGCTAAACATTCTGCGATGTACAGGACAGCCCCCCTCAAACAGAAAAGTATCTAGTCCAAAATGTTAGTAGTACTGAAGTTGAGGAACCCAGGCTAGAGCACAGAAGGTAAGAAATGGGAAATAAGGTTGGGGCTTTTAATACCAAACTTTCAGGAGACAGGGAGCCTGGAACTATCGAAGCATATCTGGAGGGCACGTGTATGCTCAGAAGATAGGGTGTTGAGCAGGGACCCTGTGGGAAGGGCCTGGGTGTGGGAAATAGAGAGCAGAGGGACAAAGGAGGGGGGGCATGGAACAATTCAGAAAGATCTGTCCTTAGTCCAAGACTTAGGCTTAGGGTGGAAGTATTAGGCTCCTTGGCTTTGCATAGGATCAGAGTTTCCCCTCCTGTCTGGCCCCAACCCCCTGTAGGCTGGAGCCCCTTGGATGTGT
>NC_041215.1:120581475-120678304 GCF_002837175.3 Physeter macrocephalus | reverse complement strand
GTAGGGCACCAGGTTGGTCTGGAACTCTGTCAGGTCCACGTTGAGGGCCCCGTCGAAGCGCAGGGAGGCCGTGATGGAGGAGACGATTTGGCTGATGAGGCGGTTGAGGTTGGTGTAAGTCGGGCGCTCGATGTCTAGGTTGCGGCGGCAGATGTCATAGATGGCTTCGTTGTCCACCATGAAGGCACAGTCTGAGTGCTCCAGGGTGGTGTGGGTGGTCAGGATGGAGTTATAGGGCTCCACCACGGCTGTGGACACCTGCGGGGCTGGGTAGATGGAGAACTCCAGCTTGGATTTCTTGCCATAGTCAACAGAGAGCCGCTCCATCAGGAGTGAGGTGAAGCCAGAGCCAGTGCCCCCTCCAAAGCTGTGGAACACCAGGAAGCCCTGAAGTCCTGTGCACTGATCAGACTGAAAGGCAAGAAAGTAAAGAGCAATGTGGGCAGGGAAGGGGCCTGAGGAACTCTTATCTTCTGGCTTCACAAAAGCCTAAAATTTCTCAGGAGTCAAGGCAAAGACTAATGAGTATCCCATAGCTGCAGCATGCTCTGGGACATGTACAATTAGAGATGACCCCATGAAATGGATCTGGGAAAAAATGTTTCTGACCATTAGCATCCTCTCAAACGCTCCCTTCCTTCCATCCCAAGTTCTCACCAGCTTGCGGATCCGGTCCAGTACAGGGTCAATGATTTCCTTGCCAATGGTGTAGTGACCACGAGCGTAGTTGTTAGCGGCATCCTCTTTCCCAGTGATGAGCTGCTCAGGGTGGAAGAGCTGTCGATATGGGCCATTTCGGATCTCATCTGGAAGGGCAGAAACCACATCATTAGGGCAGAAACCACAAGGCTGTGCTCAGCACGTACCTCCCTCCCCCAGCCTGGTAACTGTGGTCAGATGTATGGAAGAGCTCATCCTTCTGCCAGCCTGAGATACCAGTGTGTGAGGGAAACCCAGACCTGCTGCCCAGGCCAGCCTGCAATCAGCTTGCCTTCTTTAGCTTCCAGCAGGGCAAGGGGTTTTTAGGCCAGGAAAGCCAGGTCTATACACCCTCTCTCCAGAGAGAAGCTTAGAGTCGCTTTCCATCCCCTGAATTCCACCCTCTCTTCCTCTCACCGATTACGGTGGGCTCCAAATCCACAAAAACTGCCCGGGGCACATGCTTTCCAGCGCCGGTTTCACAGAAGAAGGTGGTGAAGGAGTCGTCCCCTCCACCAATGGTCTTGTCACTGGGCATCTGCCCATCTGGCTGAATCCCATGTTCCAAACAGTAGAGCTCCCAGCAGGCATTGCCCATCTGAACACCTGCCTGCCCCACATGGACTGAGATGCATTCACGCTGAAGGATAAAGAGAGGGGACATGGCATAAGCTCCACATACATAAGTCCTTACCTCATGAGCCTCTCTCCCACCCTATCACCTACCAGTTAGGATCACTCAGTTGGCAAAAGTGGAGGCTTGGGGCTGGGCAGAGGTCAAAGAGGCTGGCAGCCTGCCCAGGCTCCCCTGCATAGGACTTTCCAACTGGAGGCACCCAGTAGGGCAGGCCAGTCCCTCAGCCTACTTCTCCATGGGGACCTTGTCAAGTAAGAGCTGTGGCTCCACATGACCCTGCCACATTCATAGGACACTCAGGGAGGACGGAGAGGGCAAGTGCGTATGAGACAGGCAGACACTGCAGTAACTGAGACAAGGACAAGCGATTTTTCAGCTGTTCCCAATCCCTACTCCCACAAATCAGCTTCTCAAGAGCCTGAGGAGGGACAGAAGGTTTTCCAGAGCTATGAATTTATAGCTAGAGGTCCCCAGCTTGATTAGTTCTTTGCTCTGAGGATGGAAGAACTAGAATTTCGTATAACCCTCTCCCCCTTTCATTCTTGCGGGCTGCAGAGGTGTCTCAGCCTTCCAGCCAGGCGTCAACTGACCACGCTGCCCTCCCCCCACCACCTTTCAAGCCCGTCTGGCTGCGCTCGTCACCTCCACCCCCACACCCTGGGTGTCTTCACCACCTTCGTCCACTGCGGAGCCCTCACCGAGACTGCAGAGAGCGAAAGACAGCAGGCGCAGGCAATACGGGTTGTGGGTACTGGGGCACTCGCTGCCCTAGGCTCATCCCTGCCCGTGTGAAATTAACCTCTGAAGAGCCAAAGTGGTGCCACGCAGGGCCGACGCAGCCTCCCTTTTCGACACCGAAATGGCGGGGTGACGGTTTCCAAATACCCAGAAAAGGAAGCGGAACCTGCGGTGAGGCCCCAGATGTAACCGCCTTGCCCTGGGCAGGGTGAGCGCCATCCTGCACCCTGGCCCTGCATTCGCGCCCCCCCCCCCCTTCTAGATTCTTTCCAGTTACATCCCGGCGGAAAGCGAGGATTGGATTTCGGTCCCGGTCCCTGGGCTATAAATACCACCCCCCTACACACACCTCTTTCCCCTCCCCCCCACCTGGCCCCGGCCGCACTCTCGCTCAGCGCCAGCTGTCTCTGCCCGTCCGTGCACCCTTATTCCGGTTGGAGAGAATCCGGCTCGCCTGACTAGGCTGAACCCCATTCTCGCCACCCCTCCAGGATCAGAAGAGGGGTGCTGAGTCACAGGGGACTGTGGGCAGGAGGGATACACACACAGTCGGAGGAAAGGGGGATGCTGCACCAAGTAATCTGACCCCCTCCACCTTCTTGCGCCAAGCACGTGTCTGGTCAGTTCCGGGTCTGGTCAGTTCCGGGGACCGGGAAGTGAGGGGGAGGCTAGGGGCGGAGGGCAGCCGAGCGGGTCTCCCTCGCCGGCGGAAAGGACTGGGCACGGGACCGCGTGACTCCCCTCAGGAGAATTAGGGCACAAATGCTTGGTGGAGCAGGAGGGGATTCCAGGAGGACTCCTCTCTGCTCGTGAAGAATCCCAACCCACTCCACTCCCTTCCCCAGCCTCCGAAAGTGGACAGCGTGGCTCAGCCAAAGTCACCGGAAGGGGGTGGGGTGGGGGAAATGCACCCCCCCACCCCACCCCCCGCCAATTCCTCGAGACCAGGAACTTCGGATGGAGGGCTCCGAGCATCCCGGGAGGGAGGTTCCCCGAAGAAGAGGGGCAATTAAGGGACGGGCGAGATGCCAGCGGGGCAGCACTCACCATGGTGAGTCCGGGCGGTGGGTCTCACGTAGAGTCCGGGTGACGGGTCTCAGTGAGAACTGCGCTAGCTGCAGTGCCGCACCGCTCTTATACGCGGGGGGCGGGCCCACGCGCTCCGACCGCCCATTAGGAGCTGGGCGGCCCAGAGGCCACGCCCCCCAAAGGTAGGCGGCCCGGAGGGGTGGGGCCAGGGCGAGTCCCCTCCCCCTGGCGTGCCCCCGTCCCTCACCTGTCCCGCGTGGGTTAGGAGTAGCGACCGGTGCTTTAACCCTTCGCTCTGGGTTTTGAGTCGATACTCAGAGCTCCTGAGCTCCGCTGCTGGGACGCGGGGCGCAGTGCCAGGACGAGTCTCGCCTGTACCTGCGTCATAGGGGCGCCTGTGGCTCAGGTGTTCTGACTTAGGCCGGGTGCCGTAGAGGCTGTTTTTCCGAAGTGGCTGTAGCCAGCCTTCGCCGGTGCCCTCCCCGACCCGCCTCCCTGGAGGCTCCGGCCGACTGCTTGGCTCTGGCCTGTCCCCCAGGAACCCCTTGCAGCCGCAAGCGGTCTGCTGGTCCCCGGCCGGGATGGCTGGCCTTCGCCAACGCCCGTGGGCGGCCGAGGACCAGGAGCTGCACAGCCTGAGCCCCAGGTTGCCGATCCCTTAGGCTGCTCCGCAGAGCCGAGCCCCACAGTCTGTCTGCGAGGGCCGACCCCCGGAATCTCCTGCGGCTCGCAGGCTACCCGCCGGTCAGTGGCCCCGTCATCAGCGCCGTCACTATTAGCCGGCCCTCGCCATCGTCCCCCTGCCCGTTTTCCTGCTGCCAGAACCGCCTGAGCTCTGGACCGAAGCCCTCAGTACCTGGATTCGCATCTTGACTGCCCTATGTGACCTTGGGCAAATGACTTAACCTCACTGAGTCCTTGGCATTTTCACCGGTGAAAGGAGACAATGATTCCACCCCCAGAAAGCATTGTTGTGAGGTATCATAACGTTTGTTGACTCCAAAGAGGAAAAAAGAAAATGGAGATTCCGATATCATGGCTGATTTTGACTTCCCCACCCTCTTCTGTCCCTAAGCCATAGGCAGGATCTGTGACCTGCATCTCAACGCCCTCAGAGCTCAGGTGGAGGGAGGTCTCAGCTGAAGCTATTCCCTTCTTTTTACGTTTCATTTCCATTTCTTGCAAGAATGGGCTTTTCAATCTACTGCTTTCCCTTGCATGCCTTACATTTTCTAGCTGTCTCCCTTCACTGGGGAAATCATCATAAGTGCCCTATGTGCCTATTGGCACGTCATTAAGAAACCTGTCTCCCAGGCTAGTCACTTAGAAAGGATTCACCTGCCTCTCCTATCATAGTGTTTCCTAGGGCCAGGGCTGCCTGACAAAACAACACAGCAGGATAAAATAACTAGCAATGGCAACTTTCTACCAACAAAATAGCTAATTGACACCTTACTTAGGCAAGGCATGGAAAGGAATACAGTGAAATATGACAAGGTCTCTTTTCCCAGTAGACTAACCATATGGTTGGGAGAACAAGACTCATTCATAAAAAAGAAAACTGGCAAGGGCATACAATGAGGCTGCTTTGGGAAATGGGGTCATGGTCTCTGCAGAGCAAGGAGCCTTGGTGATTACAGAACACACGGCCTCTTGCAGACCTTCCCTGGCCCTCTTTTTTCCTTGTGCACCCCAACCCCAGCAAAATGAATGTTTTAAGAGGATTGCGCTATCTTAGGCAAAATCCAAAACCTATTTGCCCTTCAGGTTCAGCTTCTTTCGTTGTAAAACTGGGATAATAACTTCGGATCGTGAGGACCGGATGAACTGAGGGATGTGTACATACACAGCAAAGCACCGTGTATGCAGTTGTCTGGACTCTTAGAGCACTTTATTCACTTATTTTAGTGTGTGTAGCACCTCACGCTGCAGTTATTCTTGTACATGTCCATCTTATTAGATAGCGACCTTGTTGAAGGTAAGGATTGTGTCTTATTCACTTCTGTGTCCGTAGCTCTTAGTATGGCGCTTAGCATGTGGTAAAGATTTGCTACGTGTGTGTCAGGTGAATTTTTTCACTACAGAGATGGGACTAAAATTAAGGTGAAACTCTAAGAAGTCAGAAGTTTCAAATTAGCAGCCTGGAGGCCAAATTCCCCCACAGTGTTAACCCCCATAGCGTTTAGAATATGAAAAAAATCAGGAATTGTCTTTGGGGCATCCCCAAAGACCACCCCTATGTTAGGAGACTTGCCAGACAGACTCACAGGACTCAGCATAAACTTGTACTCCCAGCTAAGGTTTATTACAGTGATGTAGGAACAATACACAACTGGATAATAAGGGGAAAAGACACAAGCAGAGTCTGAAGGTATCTATGCCCTCTCCCTCCCATAAGGGCTCACACAGTGTACTCTTCCTCCAAAATGAAAATGGGACATTTCCCTGCAGTGTTTCTGCCCAAGAAAGCCCGTTAGAGACTCAGCACCCAAGGTTTTTAGTGGGGGCTGGTCACATAGGCACCTCTGCCTTGCACTTACCAAAATTCCAGACTCTTTAGAAGAAAAGCAGGTGTTCAGCATAAATCATATCGTTTACACACACCATCTAGGCACAACGAACCATCCTTATCAGTTAGCTGTTGACTGGGCGCACTCTAAGAGCCAAGTTCCCAGATGCCAGCCAAGGGCCAACCTTGCGAGCAGGCTTTCTAAGTCTCAGTTCTGCTATGTCAACTCTTTTCTGCACGATCATGTAAAAATCCAGATTTCTAGCTTACCTTGAAAAGAATTGGAAGATATGGCTATTCTGGGCCTGCATGCCCATTTAGCAATTGTGATAGGCAGCATAGCTCCCCACCAAGATGTCCACATCCTAATCCCTGGAATCTGTGACTATGTTACCTTACATGGCAAAAGACTCTGTGGATGTGATTAGGGTAAAGGTCTTGAGATGGGAGATTATTCTGGATTTTCTGGGTGGGCCCAATGTAATCACAAGGGTCCTTATAAACGGAAGAGGGAGGCAGGAGAGTCAGAGTCAGGGAAGGAGAGGTCAAAAGCAGAGGTCAGAGTGATGGCTTTCAAGGTGAAAGGAGGCCATGGTAAGGAATGTGGGCAGCCTCCAGAAGATGGAAAAGGCAAGGAACATATTCTCCTCTAGAGTCTTTAGAAGGAAGACAGCCATGCCAACACCTTGAGTTTATCCCTAAACAGGTTTCCAATTCCAGTGTGCGAGGCAGGGGGCTTCCCCACACACCACCAAGCAATTCTCAGACACCAGCAGGGTGTTCAAGAATACAACAACTCAATTCTGGCACTTTCTGCCTGGAGGTAGCATCAGATTCCCCGATTAAGGGTTTGGTCCTACAAGACTGTCACCCACTCCCCACTTCAGATGCCAGTCACTAGCCCAGGTTGTTGCCTGTGCTTCTGACCCACCAGCTACAAACTGGAAGTTCCAACAGCCCCCTCCAACTCAGGATACCAATCACAAGTCCAGGTTTTTACCTGTCTTTCTGACTGACCGGCTGTAAATTAGAGGTTACCATTACTTCTTCCTTGGGTTCAATTAATTTGCTAGAGAGGCTCACAGAGTTCAGAGAAACATTCTACCTACTAGATCACTTGTTTAGTATAAAAGGATATAAGCCAGGAGCAGCCAGATGGAAGAGATGCAGAGGGCAAGGTACGGGGAAAGGGCATGAGCTTCCATAGCGCCAGAAGCGCCACTCTCCGAGCACCTCCATGTGTTCGCCATCCTGGAAGGTCTCCAAACCCCATCCTTTTGAGTTTGGATGGAGGCTTCATTACATAAGCACGACTGATTAAATCATTGACTATTGGTAATTGAACTCAATCTCCAGCTGCCCGCCCCTCCCAGGAGGTCAGAAGCGGGTGGTGGGACTGAAATTTCTAACCCTCTAATCACTCAGTTGGCTCCACTGGCAAGCAGCCCCCCTCCTTAGGTGGGTCCAAAAGTCACCTCATTAACATAACAAAAGACACCTTGATCACTCTCAGCACTTAGGGAATTCTCAGGGTTTTGGGAACTGTGAGCCGGGAGGAGTGGACAAAGACCAAATAATATACAAGAAATATATTTTGGTCATCTGAGTAACCATATATATTTTTTTCTTTTAAATCATAATACTGCAATCCCTATAAGGCCTATTTTGGACTTCTGATCTCCAGAACTGTGAGATAATAAATTTGCGTTGTTTTAAGCTATTAAGTTTGTAGCAATTTCTTACAGCCTCCATAGGAAACCAATAGGCAACAAATGCAGCTGGGTGGCGGCTACTCTCTCAGGATGGGCAACAAGCTGCTCCAGTTCAGGCAGCCCTCATCACTCTGTGTCTCCCTGACACAGAAGACCAGTGCCTGTTGCCATTTAACATCATATGCTCAACCCACATCACACATTTACATTACCCTGGCCCCTGTAGCAAGGAGTTCACTGAGCAGGCCTCCTGGCAGGAAAAATGGAGAAGACAAGGTTTCAGGGAGACATGCCCAAGGCGTGTTAGTGGAACACAGATTCTGCTTCTGATTGTGCATGTGTGTTTGAGTGTGCACGCTCATGTGTGTATGTGCATGGCTGTGAGCATGTATGTATCTTCTCAGGGTATGTACAGATCCCCTGAATCAGGGCCATAAACTCCGGGTAGGTGTGCAGGTAACAGTCCATATTACCAGATGGAAAACTCTTAGACATTCACATACATGTACAGAATCTAGAAGATGATGCCAGGCATTTCTTCACTCTTCCTCGTGATGCATTGCTTAGTCCATTTACCCTACATGGATGTCCATTCTCTCTTCGGATCGCTCTCCCTCTTCACCGTGTCCATTGTTATCTCTGTCTTTTCTAACTCCTTCTCAGAGTCTCACCACAACCTTGGAGCAGTGCAGCAAGGTCATCAAAGTTTAAAATGTCTCCACTGATTCCATCTGGGAGAGGTGGAGCTGAGCCTTGGTGCACATCCTTCCATTTTTTCAGATGGAGCATCTACCAGCTGTCCTCCTCCTCACAGAACCATCTTTCCAAAGGAATATCTCCATGTCTTCTCTCCTTCTTGCTGTCCACGCAGACCTGGTTCACATGCTCCACTTAGATGTTCTTGCCAAGGTCTCTAGTGACCTCCATCTTGCAAAGCCAAAGGTCATGTCTCTCTCTTCATCGTTCTCAGCCTCTCAGCAGTATTTGACATAGCTTATCCTTCCCTTATCGAGTTTTGTAGTTGAAGCACTTCCTTCTTGGCTTCGATGACACCTCCCCTCCTGGTTTCTGTCCTGGCCACTCCTTTTTGGTGGTCTTTGATGGTTTACCTCTAAAGGGTATTCCCCATAGCTCAGTCCCAGGCTCTCCATGTGCTTTTCTCCCTGAAGGAGCAATCGTTGAAGGTGAGTGATGAGTATATGGGGTTTTATTATGTTATCTCTACTTTGGGGTATATTTTTAAATGTCCTTAATAAAAAGTGATTGTAACGTATTTAGGGTTACTCAAAAAAGAATACCTAGAGTATATACATTGCCAAACTGAAGTGCAAGAATGGAACAAAAAGAAAGACATATCACCTATATGTTGATGGCTCTCAAATGTATACCTCCATTTTGGACCTCTCCTCTAAACTTCAGATTCACATGACTATTTGCCTTCTTGACATCATATCTTGAAAGCACATTAGACATCTCAACATAACACATTCAAAGTAGAACTCTCAGTATACTACCCTCATCCCACTCCCTGCCAAACCTGCTTCTATCCTAGGCTTCCAAGTCTGAGTCAACAACATCACCTTCCACCCAAGTGCTTAGGTAAAAACCTAGGATCATCCTGCATTCCTCTTTCCCTCTCTCCTTCCCCTCTTTTATTAGTGAGAATGTTTTAGCTTCAAATAATGGAAAGCCTAACTACCAGCAGCTTAAACAATGGGTATATTTATTATCCCACAAGAAATCTTGAGTGTAGGGCGGTTCCAGGGTTGATTCAGTGATGTCACCAATAAGTCCGGTATTTCCAGCTTTCTGCTCTGGCATCCTCAATGGGCTGGCGACATCTTCTCTCCTAATCACAGGATGGCCGCAGCAGCTCCAAGTATTATGCCCTCATATGACACCATCCTAAGGCGGGAAAGGGGGTTGGTTTCCTCCCACATCTTTTTTTATCAGGGAGAAAAACCTTTCCTTAAAGCACCCTAGCAGACTTTCCCTTATATCTCACTGGCTCCGGGCCTAAACTAGTCACTGGAAGGAGGGAATGGAACTACTATGAATGGTTTGGACTAACCTATACTTAGCCCTAGGTCTAGGGAAAGGCCATCCTCCATGACCAAGTGGAAGGGTGAATAATTATACAAAATTAGGACCATGCCAGCAAAGAAGAAGTGGAGGCAGGGGTCAGGTGAGACTGTTGGTGAGGTCTGCACACCCCAGATTAGCATGTCCTATCACTTTACTTCAAACCCAGCTACTTCCCCCATCCCCACTCTAGTCTAAGCCACCAGCCCCTCATTTCTGGATGTCTGCCATAGCCTCCTAACCAGCTTCCTTCTCCTACTCTTGAATCCCTATAATGCATTCTCCACATAGCAGCTGCAATAATCTCTCTAAAACAAAACACAAAGTAGGCAATGAGGCTTGCTTAAAACCCTCCCATTGCACTTGTAATAAAAGCCACTCTCCTTGCCAGGCCCATTTACCTCTGTGACCTCATCTTGCATAGCCCCCTCCCTCCCTCCCTCAGTTTCCTTATATACACCAGGCTTGCTCCTTTGCACTTTTCTCTGCCTGGACCACTACAATCCAGATCTTGGTGTGGCCATCTCCTTATCGCTCAGTTCAAATATCACCTTCTTAGAGAGTGGCTCCTTCTCAGTAGCAGCCCCCCATCTCTTTCTGGGCCATTATCCTGTTTTGTTTTCTTCACGTGTTCATCGCTATCTGAAATTCTCTTGTTTGTTTAGTTATTATGTCTTCCCACAAAAATATAAACTCCTTAAAAGCACAGACTCTTGGGGCTTCCCTGGTGGCGCAGTGGTTAAGAATCCCCCTGCCAATGCAGGGGACACAGGTCTGAGCCCTGATCCAGGAAGATCCCACATGCCGCGGAGCAACTAAGCCTGTGAGCCACAACTACGGAGCCTGCGCTCTAGAGCCCGTGAGCCACAACTACTGAGCCCGCGTGCTGCAACTACTGAAGGCCACGCACCTAGAGCCCGTGCTCCGCAACAAGAGAAGCCACTGCAATGAGAAGCCAAGCACCACAATGCAGAGTAGCCCCCGCTCACCGCAACTAGAGAAAGCTCGCGCGCAGAAACAAAGACCCAACACAGCCAAAAATAATAAATAAATAAATTAATTAAATTAAATTTTTAAAAAAGCACAGACTCTTTTTGCTTACTGCTGTATCTCTGGCATCTGGAACAGTGCTTGGCACATACCAGACACTCAATAAATATTTGTTGAAGGAATGAAGAGTATTGATTACCTCTCATTTTATAACTTAGATACATTAACATGCTCTCAAAAAATCTCAGTCTCTTTACTCTGTTTTACCTAAGACTCCTCCCCCTGCCTGCCTTTGGGATAATTTTCTTTCCAGAATTAGTGTTGTCTAGGTTGACTCTGAGATGCCCAACTTCCAAGACCAGTTGGGAAAAGTTGGAGTGTTAGCAGGAGACTTTTGGGCCCAGTGGGCCCCAAATCCATTCATCTGGATAATAATTTCTGAGGTCTATAGCTTCATGGATCAACCCAGGGTAGACTGGGCTTCCTTACCTTTGAAGTGTTAGTTGGCTGTGTCTTCTCTCCAGGGATCTTGGCCTCTTAGTTCCAGGTAGGAGAGAGAAGACTTCAGTCCATAGCCCAAATCAGTTAACCATCTTAATATTCTGGGTCGCACCCTTGTATGCTGTGGTGAGAAGGGCTCTGAAAAAAGCCCCAACCTCAGGATAACTCTCTCACCATTTGCCACATTGACTGAAAATTCACATTAGCATCTTCTTCCTGGATAGGGTTGCTAGAAAAAATTCTTTTATTTGCTAAATCTAGCATTCCTATTCCTGGTCATGGTGCTGGCTGGAAGTGTGACTGGAGAGAGGTAATGTGGTTTCCAGGCAGCATTAGGGTCCATTTGAGGTTAGTGGTCATGCATTTGAAGTCAGATCAGTCAGTATGGTTCTGGGTTTTTCTACAGCCACTGTTTAGCTGGGTCAGTGCAGGCACAGAATTGGTGAAGAAATGGATTTAACCAGGGTTGTGGTTTAGTCAAACGAGGAAACTGAAGCTAGACGGAGGTGAGGGAGTTGAGGGATATGCAAGGGAGTGATGACCACTGACCATAGAATTTTTTTTTTTTTTTTTTTTTTTTTGGCTGCATTGGGTCTTCGTTGCTGCGCACGGTCTCTTCTCTAGTTGCACTGAGTGGGGGCCACTCTTCGTTGCGGTGCAAGGGCTTCTCATTGCGGTGGCTTCTCTTGTTGCAGAGCACAGGCTCTAGGCATGTGGGCTTCAGTAGTTGTGGCACACGGGCTCAGCAGTTGTGACTTGTGGGCTCTAGAGTGCAGGCTCAGTAGTTGTGGCTCACAGGCTTAGTTGCTGCGCGGCATGTGGGATCTTCCCAGACCAGGGCTCGAACCCATGTCCCCTGCATTGGCAGGTGGATCCTTAACCACTGCGCCACCAGGGGAGCTCCATAGAATTTAGGATGGGAAGAAAGAAAATAAAAACGCAGCAGGGGGGCTTCCCACATGCCGCAGAGCAGCTAAGCCCGTGCGCCACAACTACTGAGCCTGAGCTCTAGAGCCCGCGAGCCACAACTACGGAAGTTGGCGCACCTAGAGCCCATGCTCCACAACAAATGAAGCCACTGCAATGACAAGCCCGTGTACCGCAACGAAGAGTAGCCCCCACTCGCCGCAAGTAGAGAAAGCCTGCGCACAGGAACGAAGACCCAACGCAGCCAAAAATAATATAAATAAAAATAAATAAATATATTAAAAAAAAAAAAACGCAGCAGGGGGATGAGGGACATCGAAAACTCTGCCATGTGGAAAGGGGAGTCACTGAGCCTGAGTCCCAGAAGAATCTTAATTCCACCACTAGTTAACTCCCACGTGACCTTGGGCAAAACACAAGGGCCTGCAATTTCCTTTTCTTTCTCTGGGAGTGGAGGCCTCACCTTGCCTACCTCACAAAGTTGTTGAGGGACTCAAAGGAGATAAGGGGCAAAGCTGCCTTAAGAACTACAGAGCAGGATACAAATGTGAGAGAGTAACATTTTTATGTCATAATTTTGCCCAAGGCCATATGGTGACTCCTTCTGTGGGGAAATAAGGCCAGGCTGGAACAGCAAAGACTTGGACTGGAATAGGGAGAGACACTTAGGAATAGCCCTGAAGATGCTCAGCATCTTGCTTTGCCTGTGGAGAACAACAGCAATTCTGGACTAAACATGTAAGAAAGTTTATCTTGCTTAATCTCACAATACTACCTCTCCCCATTCTGCAGGTGAGAAAGAGGCAAAGGAAGTTAAGTGCTAGAGACAGGGCTAACCTGAGCTCTAGTTCCCTCTGTTCTGTGATATTCTGAGTTTCCACCCAGAAGGCCCTGAGTTGACCTCTTGCCCTAGGACTCATCATTTCTGGTCCACTGCAGACTTTTCTTAGCCCCACCTACTCCTTTTCCAATCCTCACCAACCTTGGGGGTGAGGGCGGTGCTGGAGCTCAGGGGGCTTGATTTCTAAATCCTCCCTCACCTGTGAGGGCCAGGTTGCACCACCAGGAAATGGAGTTGTGTGACTGAGCAACAGACACCGTGTACCCAGCGATGTGGGGCTACCAGCGGGCCCCTCCTCTGCCTGCCCAATCTCGCTCCCCTGCTTAGGCCCAGGCCCAGCGCCTGCCGGCTGCACAGTAACCACGTCAACAGGCCTGCCTCTTGGGGCCGTTTCTAACAACATTGCCGCCCCCCCACCTCCCCGAGAGCAGACCAGAGAGGATAAGGAGGCCGGCAGCTGTGGGTCCCTCACAGACCTGTCCCTGCCTTCCATCTTGCAGCAGACAGACAGACAGACAGACGACCCCAGCCAGCCCCCAGCCAGGCAGCATGGTAAGCAGAGGTGGGGCTGAACGTGCAAATGAGGGTCCCATGGTCCGGGTGTTCATGGGGTTACAGCGTGTGGGCAGGTCAGGTGGGGGAGAGGGAGAGAAACTTCCAGATGTGAGTGCAGCCCCCCAAATGTGCTGGTATGTTCAGAGGATAGAGAGGGACAGGCCATGGTAACTAGGACATGGTCTGAGTCTGAGGGGCTGCTGAAGGGCTCTGAATTTAGGGGTAGGGAGAGTGGGGTAAGCAGGACAGGGGCAGAAAGTGCAGGCACTTTCCTGCAAACCTTGGGCCCCTGCTGGCCTCTGGTCTCACCTCCCGGCTGTAAGGACACATCCTCATAGTCCTGTCCTTCTGCTGTGCTTTGGTCTGACCCCTCATTTCAGCCACATATCAGTGGGGAGAGGGAGGGTGCTACGTATGGGGCTCATTTGATATCTTTTACCTGGTTCCCCGACAGGCAGGATAGAATGTGGTTGGACCCAGACTGTCCCCTCTCTGAATATTCCTGGTTTTGCTCCTGACTTTGAGCAAGTTGTTTGACCTCTCTGAGAGTCAGTAAAATAGGGTAGTAAAAACACCTACCCAAGGGGGTTGTTGTGAAGATTAAAGGACATAGTGTATGTGAAGCGCTAAGCACAGTGCCTAATTAATGCTTAATATACGGAACTAAACAACCTAATGACAAAGCCTGCTGAGTGTGAGATTATACTATTTTTCACCGGCAAGAAAAGGGAATGGGAGCAGCTGAGGTGGGGTTTGAGGCCAAGTCTGTGTGACTCCAGGGGCTGAGTTCTTTGCCCAAACCCAGAGTGAGGGGCATCGTTTCCAGCGACTCCAGCATACCCCAGGTCAGACACACCTTGCGTGGGCCAGCAGCTGTGGGAGCCAGGACAGGGTCTGGCTTTGTGCACAGAGCCTGCGCAGGCTCTGAGGTGCAGCAGCGGGCGCTGGCCCTGCCAGGCAGGTGATGGTGAGCTGAGTCAGCCCTCCCTCCTGGACCTGGGGATTTCTGGAGTCCTTTGTCCCGAAATCCCTCCCAGCTTAATTCATTACTTCCTCTTACTATGACCCCCGGGGTTGGGGGGGAATGGGGAACTGGTAAGGGGGTCCAACAGGTATGGCGCACCCTACTTTGTGTCGTCCAATGAGCCAGGCAACTTACACGCATTCTTTCATCTGCAGAGTGATTCTAGGAGGGGCTCTTGTTATCGCCCCACTTCACCAGGGGAAGACGCCTACAGAGAGGCAAGTGGGGGAGTAATGGGGCTGGATACAGATGGTCTATGTATTAATCCCAGTCATCTAAAAATCATAAAAAGTCAAGGCCCTTGTGTCATATTTACAAAGTCAGAGAAGTGTAAAATTTATGGATAAAGCATCCTCATTTAAAAATTATGAAATATTTCAGACATGCGAAAAGGTATAAAGAATAATATAATGAACACGTGCTACCCAGCTTAAGAAATAGAATCCTTCTCCGAATGCATTCACCTCCCTCCTCTAACATTATTCCAAATTGGGTGCTAATATTTTCCCTTGCTTTCTTTACTTCCGTAATACATTCCAAGAATATATAGCAAATATAAAAATTTATCTGTAAATGATGCATGCAAGTTAAAGATTTATATAAATAGTATTGTATTATGATTCCTCTTAATTTGCTTTTTTCTATTAAGAATTTTGGGGGGTAAGACTCTTTTGTTTTTAATTAATTAATTAATTAATTTTATTTTTGGCTGTGTTGGGTCTTCGTTGCTGTGCGCAGGCTTTCTCTAGTTGCAGCGAGCAGGGGCTACTCTTCGTTGCAGTGCGTGGGCTTCTCATTGCGGTGGCTTCTCTTGTTGCGGAGCACGGGCTCTAGGCATGCGGGCTTCAGTAGTTGTGGCACGTGGGCTCAGTAGTTGTGGCTTGTGGGCTCTAGAGCACAGGCTCAGTAGTTGTGGCACACGGGCTTAGTTGCTCCGCAGCATGTGGGATCTTCCCGGGCCAGGGTTCGAACCCGTGTCCCTTGCATCGGCAGGCAGATTCTTAACCACTGCATCACCAGGGACGCCCAAGATTCTTTCTTGTATTCATCCACTTCCGCTTCTGAATCATTCTTTATTCATTTTCTCCTGCTGAAGGACATTTAATTGGCTTCCATTGCTATGGTACTGTGACTGTTCTTGCACCTGTTTTCTTGTGTACCTATGTGAGGACTTCTCTAGAGCAAGAGCATCTTCAGCTTTCCTAGATATTGCCAGATCACTCTCCAAAAAAGATGCATCACTTTGGGCTTCTAGCAGCAGTGTGAGAATTCTCATGTCTGTACATCCTCCACATGATTAAGCCTTAAAGCTTGGGGAAATTTGATGGATGTGTGTGCTCGTTTTGCTGTTAAAGTCTGCCGTAAATACTTCTCAGGCAGGAAGAAACATTCTGGGATCCTACTTACCACACTGTCACATATCTGTTATCGTATGAAACGCTCCCTTCCCCAGACAGTGAGTTTCTTAAGCGCAGGGACTGGGTATTAGGTGTCATGTATCCTCAGTCTCCGCCCAGTGTCAGGCAGATAATGGAGGCTCAATACATGATGAAGCAAGAGGGTCAAGTCTTTTTGATGCTCATGAGGCTCCCCAGGAAAGGCAATGACCTTTCTCTTTTTCTAGGACCAAGCAGGTTACCCCAGTCTTGCTTCAGGGGCCAAGAACTCTTTGACCAGCCTTGAGTCATGTGAGGAAGAACTTTCTTCCCAGCCCCTCATCACCGCAGAACCACGCACACCAAGAGGAAAGGACAGCACACACACATCCATTCCAGGCTCACTTTCCCCTTCCTTGCTGGCATTTCTAGCTGTAACATGAATTCAGAGTCCTTTCTGCTTTTCTAAACCTCATCCTTGTCCCTGACCCCTGAAACCTCACTTGGATCTTGTTTTCCTTACTAATGTCTCCTAATTTCTTTCTGGACATGGGTGGGTTGCCTATCATGCTCTGTCAGACTCATCTGAGCCCCTCAATGTTCCTCAAGATGCTTAGTCGCTGAGCAAAGACTCTATAATCGTAGAACTGGTCACATCTTCTGCTTCCCCTGAGGGTTTTGCCCCCTGCCACTGCCCCCCAGCCCCAGGACGTGGGGCACAGAGAGCAGAGTCCAGGAACTCTTGCTCTCAGCCAGAGAACCACTCAAGGAAGGAAGGCAGGAATCGTGTCCAGGCATGATATGCTTCTCTCTGCCCTTTGTCCACTCAGCGTGAGTGTATCTCAGTCCACGTGGGGCAGGCTGGAGTGCAGACTGGCAATGCCTGCTGGGAGCTCTGCTGCTTGTAACATAGGATCCAACCAGATGGGCAGATGCCCAGCGACAAGACAATGCGGGGAGTGGATGACTCCTTCAACACCTTCTTTAGTGAAACCGGGGCTGGAAAACATGTGCCCCGGGTGGTGTTTGTGGATCTGGAGACCAATGTGATCGGTGAGTGATGACCAGCCCCTGCCACGGCCTTGTCCTGGGTACCACAGCTCAAGTCCTTCTCCATAATCGGAGAGCACTGGTTTGTCGTTCCCAGTCGCTGCAGCGAATCAGAACTCCAGCTCTGCTGTCACTCAGCTCCAGAGTCTCAAGGTCACTCCACATCCCTTTCCTTTTCGTTGAAGTACACTTAAAGTCAAGGGCAATAACAGCAGCCTGAATGGGGCTCCTCTAGGGTAGAACTTCAGGCCTGGTGACCCCACCCCTTCTGGGTACCCTGGGGCTCCAGGAGCCAGGCTGCAAGGGGAAGGGGACCTAAAATTCTGCTCATTGCAGATGAGGTTCGGACGGGCACGTATCGCCAGCTCTTCCATCCAGAGCAGCTCATCACCGGCAAGGAAGATGCTGCCAATAACTATGCCCGTGGCCACTACAGCATCGGAAAGGAGCTCATCGACCCGGTGCTGGACCAGATTCGGAAGCTGGTGAGAGAAGAGCTGCGGGCTGGGGAGGGAGGGCAGACTCCATCCTTGGGAGAGTCTCCTGGACAAGAATTAAACACACAGGATCAGGACTAGTGAGGAGGGGAGGCAGAGTGTGGGCTCCAGCCTGGAGCTGGGGGTCCCTTTTATTTGCTATAGTAAGTGGCCCGATGCTGGGCAGAGTGGCTGCCAGTTGATAGGCTGCCTGGCCAAGATATGAGCACCCGTAAACAGTCCCAGAATGTCACCTTGTATTGTAGGTATGTGGGCAGAAGGCCCTGTGAAAAACGGATCCAAACAATACCAGCTCAAGGCTCTCTGATCAACTTCGGCCTCCAGCAAGGACGGGAATCAGGTTACTGGGTTGTTAATCTCAGTAAGGAAGCCCTCCAGAAACATCTGGTTAGATCAGGGGGCACGGGTAGGAAGCCGGGTGGAGTTGGCAAGTTATGATGACAAAAATGACCATGGCACGAGAGTCAAGAGAGCTGTCTGTGGAAGGCTTCAGGAGGTTTGAGAGAGGAAGAGAGACAAGGAGGAGAGAGTGTGACCTCCTTATCAGGGTCTATTTTGTGCCCTTGGAAAAGTCTTCCAAGGATTTTATGAAACTTTGGGGGAAATCTCAAACAGCACAAGCTGGTTCTTTGCTGTTGGTCAGCTGTGCTTCACATCCCATGTTTCTCTTCACCTTCACTTTCTAGGCTGACCAGTGCACAGGACTCCAAGGATTCCTCATCTTCCACAGCTTTGGAGGGGGCACTGGCTCTGGCTTCACCTCGCTCCTGATGATGCGGCTCTCTGTTGACTATGGCAAGAAATCCAAGCTGGAGTTCTCCATCTACCCAGCCCCGCAGGTGTCCACAGCCGTGGTGGAGCCCTATAACTCCATCCTGACCACCCACACCACCCTGGAGCACTCAGACTGTGCCTTCATGGTGGACAACGAAGCCATCTATGACATCTGCCGCCGCAACCTAGACATCGAGCGCCCGACTTACACCAACCTCAACCGCCTCATCAGCCAAATCGTCTCCTCCATCACGGCCTCCCTGCGCTTCGACGGGGCCCTCAACGTGGACCTGACAGAGTTCCAGACCAACCTGGTGCCCTACCCTCGCATCCACTTCCCCCTGGCCACCTATGCGCCAGTCATCTCTGCAGAGAAAGCCTACCACGAGCAGCTGTCGGTGGCAGAGATCACCAATGCCTGCTTCAAGCCTGCCAACCAGATGGTGAAGTGTGATCCCTGTCACGGCAAGTACATGGCCTGCTGCCTGCTGTACCGTGGAGACGTGGTGCCCAAGGATGTCAACGCCGCCATCGCTGCCATCAAGACCAAGCGCAGTATTCAGTTCGTGGACTGGTGCCCCACGGGCTTCAAGGTTGGCATCAACTACCAGCCCCCCACTGTGGTGCCCGGGGGTGACCTGGCCAAGGTGCAGCGTGCCGTGTGCATGCTGAGCAACACGACCGCCATCGCTGAGGCCTGGGCCCGCCTGGACCACAAGTTTGACCTGATGTATGCCAAGAGGGCATTCGTGCACTGGTACGTGGGCGAGGGCATGGAGGAGGGTGAGTTCTCTGAGGCCCGGGAGGATATGGCTGCCCTGGAGAAGGATTACGAGGAGGTGGGCATGGATAGTGTGGAGGGGGAGGGAGAAGAGGAGGAGGGGGATGAATGCTAGGGGACTCCTTCGTGTCTGTCCTCAATAAAGTGCTATGGCCTTATTGTCTCACAAATGTCTTTTCCTCTTGGGAAAAACCATGGGGGTGGGAGGCTTTTCCTTCATAAGAGATAGGAAGGCTGGTGTCTTAGCCTGGGTTCCCCAGAAAGCAGATCTGACTTCAGATTTCATTAATGAGTGCAATTCCAGGGAGCAGAATGGGGGCCGAGGTGGGTAAAGCAGAGAAGGAGGGAGAACTCACCCTAGAGAAGATGTAGCTGGATAAATGGCATCTCAGACCATTCTCTGGGAGAGTGGGCAGGAAAGGAGGTGAGGGTGGGGAATTTCTACACTGGCTCTATTCTTCCCTTGGTTAAAACTTCGCCTCATCAAACATTAACTTGCCTGTACTTCAGGTTGCACGCACTTGGGCTGCAGGGTCAACAGGGAATCCCTGAGCAGGAGGTGAGGTGCTGATAGGTTGTCTGTGTGTGAAGCTGGTCCGAGTTGCACAGGGCTGCAACAAGAGCCTGGTGAGGCCAGGGGACGTGAAGTAGTGCCTTAGTGTAGTCTGATACAGCTGGTCCTCACTAGCCCACCCTCCTGTCTCCTTCAGCGTAGAGTGTAGAGAGTCCAGAAGCTGGCATTAAGGCAGAAGTGGTACAGTGGAAGCAACAACGGGGGAATGGGGGTCAGGGGGAGCTTACCTCTCTGTAATCTCCATCACATTCATCACTTTTTGATAAAGACAAATCACCTTTCTTTAAACTATGCCACATGCACAGCTTTAAGCCCCCACTTCCAGCCAGATGGCTGCCCTAAAATCCTTGTATGTGGATTTTCTGCAGCGCCTTCTGGGTTAGGAGGATAACTTAATTATTTAGGAGCCCATTTTGGCTGAATAGCTCAGCTATATCCTCCAACCCTTTTTTTTTTTTTTTTTCTTCTCTGAAAGGACTGAATTTCAAATCTCTGTCCTGTGTCTTTCTCTCTATTAACTGGTTTCAAATTTGGGGAAGGAAGAGAGGTTATTTGGGGAGCCTTTCAAACCCCAGAAAAAATCGCTGTCATTTATTCAGCACCTAGTATACTAGGCCCTGCATCCATACTATCTTCTTTAATCCTGAGGTAAATACAGTTATTGTACCCACCCACTGGACTGGAAGCTCCATAGGAACAAGGCCTGTTCTACGCTCAGGACCCAGAATGCTGTCTGACACATAGATTCTCAAATTTGTTAAACAGACTTGTTCGATGAATGCCCATTTTATAGATGTGGCGACTGAGGCTTGGAGAAGTCATGTGACTTGCACAAGGTTATCCAGCTAGTAAGTGGAGGAGTTGGGACTGAAACCCAGGTCAGCCTGGGCCAAAGCTTATGCTGCTGCCCTCCACTTCCTAGAGTGTCCTCCCCTCCTGCCCTCAGGAGACACAGGCACCTCTCCAGACACCACCTCTTCTGGGCCTGCCAGCTCTGCAGTGCCCAGACAGTGACTCAGGTGCCTCGAAGGAAGGGAAGGGGTGACACCTGACACTTCCCTGCCCAGGCACTGTGGTGGAGGGAATGTGGGGCGGAGGAGGGACCCAGCTTCCAGGGCTGAACAAGGGCAGAGGTGTCTCTGGGGCCAGGTTTTGGGGTTGTCAGTGTCCTCTAAAAGCCCCCTGCCACTGACATCCAATAGGTCAGGTAAGGGTTTGGGAGAAGCCAGGAGGGAGGGCCCTGAGGAAGGTGAGATCTTTACCACCTAACACGGCTGGGCATCCACAGAGGTGGCCAGGCTCCCCTCCTGATGGCTGTACCAGCCAGCCCACCCTGGGCAGCTGGATGGCCACCTCTTCTCTGACCCCGTGAGGCCTCCCAGCTACTAACGCTGTAGGCAAGCCGTGGCAGGCCTAGGTTGGACTGGGTGTGGGTGTGGGGAGGTGGCAACCCAGATCTCCATGGGACAGCTGGGAGCGCCACCCAGCCTGGCTCCTGGGGACTCCCTCAGTGCAGGGGAATGCTGTCATCCCTGAGGCTTCTAAAGCCAGGGTACAATTACCTCTTGCAGGCAGACACAAGAGACAGAGCCCCAGAGCCCCAACCTCGGATTCCACCTAACACATTTACTCCCTCGCCTCTAACGTGTCAGGAGCATGCCTGCCTCCGAAGCTGCATTCCCTCCTTCCGGAACGCCACCTCCCCCTGCTGGCCTCAGTGTTGCCATTTCTTCCAGGTTAGATCACAGTCACCCAGAACCCATCCGGCACTGGAGACCTCTCCCTCATCTAGATTCTCCCTCTTACTGGCTGTCTCTATCACTCACTCAGTACTTGGCATGGACTGCCGTGTACCATAGCACTTAGCTTGTTGCTAATATCCTATTTCCCCAGCTAGATTTAAAAATATTACATTTGACCAGTTACTATGTGTACATGCTTCAGTATTCATAAGGTACCAAAGAGATATACAAACAGCAAAAATAAGTCCCCTTCATTTGTTCCCCTCTTGGCAGCCACCACGGTTCACTTTTTTGGTTAGTACTCCCTTCCAGACATCTGTGTATATACTAATGTGTGCACACGCATTTAAATACACTTTGCTCTGCATCTTGTTTTTTTTAACTTAACAATAAATCTAGAAGATGGTGCACATCAGTACATATAGATATACCTTATTCTTTTTGGTGACAATATAGTATTCCACAGTACATTGTACCATTTCTTATTTAACCAGTCTGCTATTAATGATACAGTATTTAGGTTGTTTTTAATCCTTTGCTATGAAAAGAATGCTGCAACCCTTGTGCATGCTTCTTTGCACATATGTACAACCACAAATTATTAGAATTGGCATTACTGGGTCAAAGGCTATACACCTTTAATTTTGATATATACTTCATACTGCTCTCTTTAGAAGTTATATCCAAATACCCCTCCTACTACCAATGTATGAGACCGCCTGTGTCCATACAACATATTACACTTTTTTTTTTTTTTTTTGTGGTATGCGGGCCTCCCTCTGTTGTGGCCTCTCCCGTTGCGGAGCACAGGCTCCGGACGCGCAGACTCAGCAGCCATGGCTCACGGGCCCAGCCGCTCCGCGGCATGTGGGATCCTCCCAGACCGGGGCGCGAACCCGGTTCCCCTGCATCGGCAGGCGGACGCGCAACCACTGCGCCACCAGGGAAGCCCCATATTACACTTTTTGATCTTTGTCAATCATCCGAGAAGTGAAAATATTTTGCTGACGCTTTCCTTTATAATTCTCTTGCTATGAATGATATTGAGCATCTTTTCATGTTTAAAAGCCAGTACTTTCTCTTCTGTGAACTGTCTGTGCCCTTCACCCATTTAAAAAACTGCATTGTTTGTCTTTTCTCATAAATTTGTCGGAATTCCTTGTGAACAAAGGAAATTAACCCTTTGCTTGCTAGATGTGTTCCACATAATTTCCCTTGGCTGTCATTTGTCTGTGTCCCAACGAGGTTTTCATCTCCCTGAGTACAGGGACTGAAACTCAAAGCTCTTTGTATTCCTACTCTTAATATAAAACCACATACATGGTAGGGTGCTAGACAAATGTCTGTTAAGATAAGAAGTAAAAAGAAAGAGATTTGGAAGATTTTGGAGTGACCTAACCTAATCTACTCCTTCCTCTTATACCAAGGTCAGTCAGCACTGGGAACAGCAGGAACTAACTCTGGCAAAATAAAAAAAGAAAAGGACCCCCCGACACACACACATATACATACAACACACACACACACACACACACACACACACACACACACACAATTAGAGAGACAGTGGGTAGCATACAGAATCAATACAAGGGCTGCCAAACAAGTCTCCGCAAACAGGTAGGCACCAAGGGAAGTTGGGCAGCCAGCACCACAGTCAAGGTCAGGGCACAGGACAGTCTGTTTAAAAAGCCCCCGGCCCCTCCACCCACTGCAGTGAGGCCTCCTCTCACCCAGGCATCGAGGCTGACATTTCCTCCTCCAGACACTAGAGGCCACTGCTGGCTCTGCTTGCCACCACTGCAGAAATGAAATCTCAACTGCCCCTGCTTCTCTATGACTTGCTCCAGATTCCAAGTCCCAGTTGGAGCTTCCGACTGGCAGAACATCCGGCTTTTGCCTACACTTTGGAGCCAGGAAGTCTGGGAGAGCAAGTGTCGGGTTTTGTGGCAGGTAGTGGCCTGGCTCCCATCAAAGCCTACGCAATGGGAATTTGCCAGTTGTAGGTAGGTGGGAGGCTCAGGCTGTGAGCAGCCAGGAAAACTGGACAAACGCACACCAGGCTCTTCTCTCACGTCTGGCTCAAGCCCTTCTCTTTGATGAAGCATTTCTGGGTCACCCAGCCTAAGATATTCTTCTGGATGCACATACACAGTATTGCTTGGGCCAGTCATGATGCGAGAGAACTTTTGTACCAAGACCTACTATGTACCATACCTCATTTGACTTTCAAACAGCCCTAGGCGTTACCTGTATTTAGGGAGGAAAAACTGAGTCCTTAGAGGTTTTCTTGTCACACGGTAGTACCAGGCTGCAAACCCAGGTCTGTCTGTTTCCAAAGCCTTGGGGTTTCCCAGTGGTCTACACTGATGGGCTGGTAGTTGGAGCTCTGTGAAGGTAGGGATTGGGCAGCAGTATTCTTTTTACATCCTGGCAGCATCTACAACATAGAAGATGCTCAATTAATGCTTGTGGATTGGCCTGGATAGCAAGTGGGAGCCAGTTCTAGAAGGTTCTCTAACTTCCCCATGAGGCCTGAAGCCAGAAATCACTCTAAGGTGGAAGAGGGCTACTCAGGATCAGCTTGGAAAGAAAAACCTCGAATCTGGGGAACTTCCTCTCCTTTTTTTCCCCCCATTTTCCCATTAACCACCCATTAATCCCATTAATCTCCCAAATGTGTCAAAACTGTTAATAACATGTTCCCATTTGTTCATTATTTAATCATCCAATGTATATTTTTGAACCCTACTACTGTCCTGAATACTCTAGTGAGAAAAAAGACATAATCTCTGCCCTGTGGAGTTTGCATCCTAGTGGGGGAGGAGACCGTCAATCAAATAATCAAACAAATAAATGCTCTGACCAGTGTGAGGAAGGTTGCCAAGAGATGCTATGAGAGGCAGGTCTGACATACTCAGCGAAGTCGGACAGCCTCCTCTGAGGGCTGGGGCTTAGCGCAGGGATCTGAAGAAGCGGGAGGATTTAGGCCCGGAGTCTGTGAGCCCTTGAAGTGGTGATTTCCTCTGGGAGAGTAATCCTCGGTCATCGAGCCTGTCCCTAAGAAAGCCACAGAGGGGCCAGGGGCTGGGTGGCTTGTTTGTTGGCAAGTGCGTCACTCCTGGATGGAGCCTGCCGCTGTCTCCCAGGTCCCATCTGGGGATGACGTTGTCCTGGTGAGCCCAAAATAGCCGGCTCCGCCTCCATCTCCCGGCAGCCCCTGCAGCAGCACACACACACACCCCCCTCCACCCCCCAAGGTGACAGGCCGAGCCGGCCTCCTCTGGGTCTCTAGTAGTTTCCGTGCCGCTGACGCATGCTTGCGCGCACAGCTGGGCCTGCCGCGTCCTACGCAGCAGCCGCGAGCCGGGCAGCCGGTGCCAGACGGTTCCCGGCGGGGGGCAGGGGCGGGGCGCTCCAAGAGGCCAGGGACTCCCGGCGGAGGAGGTGCGGGCGGGGGAACCCGGTCAGGCTGGGGGACCCTGGACCGGGCTGCTGGCGTTTGGGGGCTGCGATAGGGCGCCCCGGCCCTGGGCCCTGAGATAGCCCGTGGCACCGGCCTGTGAGGGCCGATAAGGCTGCCGGAGGGAGCCGAGTCACTGGCCGCGAGGAGAGCCGGCGTTCTCCGCGGACCCCTGGGAGCGCCTCCCGCCGCCCCCGGGGTCTCCAGCCCCGGGGAGGGGCTCTCGGTTCTTTCCGCCTGACTGTACCTTCTCTACCGCAGCCCCAAGGAGGCCCGCCTGACGACTGACGAGTTGCCATGGCATCCTACTACGAGATCCTAGACGTGCCGCGAAGTGCGTCCGCTGATGACATCAAAAAGGCGTAAGTGCCTCCGCTGTGCACCAGAAAGCCACTCACCCCCTCCCCCCACCACCACCACCCTGGGGCCCTTCAGAGGCGGGGCTGAGAGAGCCAGGTCCTTAGAAAGGATTGCGGGCCTCCCTCAGAGAGTGACCCCTGTAGGGAGGAAGGAGACCCCTGGATGAGTAGGAGAAAGTCTACAGCGTCAAGCTCCGCTGGAGGGTGCAGCGTGAGCTCTTTTCCCGTACAGCCCCCCCCATCTCCTCCCTTCCCCTTTATTCCTACGCCAACCCCCAGCCTCTAGGTGTGGGCTTTCTCAGGATGCAGTGCAAAGATGCTCAAGCACTGTGCCCCTCCCCCGCCATGGCCACATGTACCCACGTCCTTAGCAACCCCAGCCTCAGCAAGCCCCAGGGAGGCGTTATAGGCCCGGGGCTTTCTCATCCTCACGTTATCATCCTCTAATACAAGTATATAGTCCCAGCACTGGCTGCAGAGGGGTGAGATAGGGACTCCGTTAAAACATTGCTGTAGGGGCAGCCGTAGCAGCTGGCATGGACCGGGATCTGAGTGGCGAAAGGGCTATGGTGGGCTAACAGGAAGTGGGTCATTCTGTTCCCTGGTGGGAAGTGCCTGCGCTTGTCTCCTGACCCTCCCCTCTGAACCCACTTCCTGCAGGTATCGGAAGAAGGCTTTACAATGGCACCCAGACAAGAACCCAGATAATAAAGAGTTTGCTGAGAAGAAGTTCAAGGAGGTGGCCGAGGCGTATGAAGTGCTGTCGGACAGTAAGGGCCAGGGTCAGGGGTCAGGACAGGGCAGCACCTGTCACTCCCACTTCACGCCCCCTCACACTCCTTCCCAAAGCCATGCTGCCACCACCCCAGTCCCCTCCATGCCTTTTCCAACCTGGCATTTAAGTGTCCCCCTCCCACAGGGACTCTGGGATTTGTTTGTTTATTTGTTTCAATTCAGAAGAGCACCTACTGTGTGTCAAGCACCCTTTTATTCTTCCCCTGATCCCCTGTCTCAGTGTCTGCTCCTCAGGGTCTGCTAGTTGCAGCATGGATCCTGACAAAGGGAAGGAAGCAGGGCAGGTAACCAAGGTGTGCCGAGCCTTCTCTGTGCCAGGCATTGGTAGTTGTAATCTCCATGAGTCCTCACAGCCATCCTGTGAGACAGGATTTATCACCCCCATTTTTCAGGCAAGGAAACTGAGGCTGAGAGAGGTGAAGTAACTTGCTCGAGGACTATGACTCCAGGTCTTTCATTCATTAATTCAAAAAATATTCATTGAGTGCTTATGGTGCCGGGCCCTTGTTGTGTACTGAGGAACAATGGAGGACAAGCAGGTACTACAAGTCCTGATGGGCTTATCACAGTCTGGTCAGGGAAGGCCCACATTAACCAAGTGAATGCATAGACAAGATTATTCCAAAGGAGCGTAGCAGGGTGATGTGATAGGGAATAGGGAATAACAGGCACCAGTTTTAGGTAGTCAAGAAAGGTGTCTCTGTGACATTTAGGCTAGGCCCTGATTAATAATAACATAGTATAATTAGCTAACACTTATGAAACACTATGTATCAGGCACTGTGCTAGGTGGATTATCTTACTTAATCCTTGCAACTCTGAGGTCGGTGCTGTTATTGTGTCCATTTTACAGATGAGAAGGAGCCACTATGTGAAGGGCTGAGCTGCTGCTAAAACCTATAGTGCATGTCCCCTGTGCAACCTGCTGCCCCCCAGTTGTCAGTCTCTGGCCAGTGCTCTGAGGGGCCTAGCCTGGAAGGGGAGGCCCTCACCCCAGAGGGAGGGAGGAATGATCTGTTCTCTCTTTGCAGAGCATAAGCGTGAGATCTATGACCACTATGGCCGGGAAGGGCTGGCGGGGGCAGGTAGGTGGAGCGCGGCGCCCAGGCATGGAAGTGGGTCAGGGAGGAAGGCGGAGGGCAGATTCCTGCAGAGGACGCTTGCTCTCCCTCTGCTCTCGAGGCTCCTGGAGTCTCTGTGCCTTAGGGGGGGGCCCCTGGCTCAGGGCAGGGTGCACGCCCTAAGCCCCCTCCTCATCCTGCCTCTCCTTCAGGTACTGGCCCGTGTCGGGCGGAAGCTGGCAGTGGCGGCCCTGGCTTCACCTTCACCTTCCGCAGCCCGGAGGAGGTCTTCCGGGAGTTCTTCGGGAGCGGTGACCCTTTTGCAGAGCTCTTTGGTGAGTGGACTCGGGAGGCCTCTGACAAGCTCGACTTCTTCCTCCAGGCCTGCTCTCCATCAGCTGAGAGAGGGAAGCAGGATTCCACGGACAGAAGATTTTGTGTGGGTGGATCCAGTGAGCTCTGGGACAGAACCTTACACATTCCAGAACCCGCGTGACCGTATAATGACACTTCAGAGACTCGCCTTATTAAATGATAACAGTAATTCATTGTTAAACCTCCACAGTGACAGCCATGAAAGCAAGACTCAGAGCATCATGGGACAGTAATAATGCCATTACAAACAACAACAGATACCACTTTTTTGAATGGTCACATGAACCCTGTGAGGTAGATAATTTTATCTGCATTTACAGATGAGAAAACTGAGGCACATTCAGATAACTTGCTTACAGTCACACAGCAGATGGCGGAGCCGGGGCTTGTAGCTGTGTCTGCCTGACATCACACCAGGCTTATCTGCATCAAACTGAAGGAGCTGTTCCCCACCCCCCTTCCTTTATTCTTCATAGTGGCCAGAATTGACCAGGGAACTTTTTCATATAATAATACTAAAAAGGAATTTAATTTATAAATCGGTCCAAGCAAAAAAGAAAAAAATCAGAAATGTACCCAGTTGCTTAGCAGCTTATATTTCGAGACTTCAGATCAGGGTTCACACATTCTAGGGTTGGGGGGATCTTTTCACCAGATGATGGTTCATCTGCTTACTCGTTGCAGATGACCTGGGCCCGTTCTCAGAGCTTCAGAACCGGAGTGCCCGACACTCGGGCCCTTTCTTCACCTTCTCTTCCTCCTTCCCTGGACACTCTGGTAAGTGCCGTCCCTTCCCATGCTTGCAAGAGTTTGGAGTCCTGGAGCCTCTCGCCTCAGCTTGTCACTTTCCCGTGCCTTCTCTCTGTGTCTCTGGAACCCTGCCTCTGGGCAGCTCTTCGGGGAGACCCTACAGAGGTTCCTGGTTCATTGTGAGTGCAGCCTGCCTGGTACAGCCTCTGTCTAACATCATCTTCTCCTCCTCCTTCTTCTCCTTCGTTCCAATGCCAGATTTCTCCTCCTCATCTTTCTCCTTCAGTCCTGGAGCTGGTGCTTTTCGCTCTGTTTCTACATCTACCACCTTTGTCCAAGGACGCCGCATCACGACGCGCAGGTGAGAGCTCCTTCTGGGACCATACGGGGCGTGGGGTGGGTGGGGGTGGAGCGGAGCCGCATACGACTGGAGAGCAGCTCCCTGAGGGCAGAGCGCAGACTGCCCTGTCCACTGCGACGTCCCGGAGCCTGGACAGGCGCCCACAGGACTCTGGCGTGCCCGCTGAATGAACCGTGCTATCTCCCCCAGGATCATGGAGAACGGGCAGGAGCGGGTGGAAGTGGAGGAGGACGGGCAGCTGAAGTCTGTCACAATCAATGGTGAGGAGCGGCTCTGCCACCCAGTCCCGATCAGGAAGCCCCAGGCCCCAAAGCCCCTTCCCCTAACTGCTCCTCTCTGAACTCCCCCTGGGGCAAGGAGGCCAGACTGGCAGGGTCGGAGATGGTGATCCCAGGGAAGGGGGCTGGGACAGAGAATTGTGGAGTCTCAGAGGGCCAGCTAATCGCCGTCATCATGAGTGGGGTGCCTGGAGTTTGCAGAGCACTTGACTATTTTTAAAGCACTTGCGCACATACCACATCCCTTGTATTCTTAAAACCAGCCGGGGGAAAGCAGGGCAGTTTGCATTCGCCCTACTTTTCCTTTGAGGAGACTGAGCCTCAGCACAGCTAAATGGCCTTAACTCCCAAGTAGCCCCAGGCCCAAGGCTTTGACCTACTTAGCAAAAGGTAAAGCCAGGAATGAAACTCAGGACATAGGGCTCCTGGAGCTGAACTCTTCTTCCCACAACGCTGCCACGCAGTACAGGATGGTCACCAAGACTACCCTTTTATGCCCGCCGACTCTGGGAGCTCTGTGTGCTCAAGGCTCTTCATGGGCTGTCCTATTGAATCATTGGAACAATTTGACAATTCAGGCACTCACGTCATTCCCATTTTATAGATGAGGAAAGGGAGGCTTAGGGAGGTTGAGTAACTTGCCAAAGGAGACAGCTCATACCTGCTGGAGCCGAATGCCTGGCCACGCTCATAACCACTATGCTAGGTGCCAAAATGCATGCACACCAGTTCCAGAGGAGGGACCGTAAGTGGTCAGAGTCGCTGCTGCATGAGGCAGCCTGGCCGGATTCCTGCAGCCTGGATCAGAGGGCCTCATCGTGGCTGGTACTCCCACAGGTATCCCGGATGACCTGGCCCTGGGCTTGGAGCTGAGCCGTCGGGAGCAGCAGCAGTCTGTCACCTCCAGGTCAGGGGCCACACAGGTCCGGCAGACCCCTGTGTCGCGACCCCCTGACAGCGACCTCTCTGAGGATGACGAGGACCTGCAGCTTGCCATGGCCTACAGCCTGTCAGAGATGGAGGCAGCTGGGAAGAAACCAGCAGGTGGGCGGGGGGCACAGCGTCGACGGCAGGGGCAGCCCAAGGCCCAGAACCACAATCCAGGCACGGGGGAGACCCATGAGGGCGCAAGGGGTGACACAGCCAAACCCAGCCCATCTCTGGAGGAGAAGGCCTCTCGCTGCCTCATCCTCTGATCACCAGGCCCAACCCACCCGATTCAGGGGGCCAGGGGTCCTGTTCACTGTCAGGAGAGCAGAGAGGGGCGTGGCCTGAGTTGCAGGAGCCCCTCTCCACCTCCGTGCTCCCTCCCAGGTCCACCCCCATCCAGCGTGGAGTCAGGATTTGCTGTGCTCAGCCCACGGCTGATAGGTCCCTGGCAAAGCCCAGGGTGGGGGGCCTCAGGGCAGTGGGAGGGCCTGAGGAGCCAGGATTCACTTATTCTTATTAGACAGGGAGTTTAAAGGGGCATTAGTGGCTTGGGTCAGGCCTTTCATGCCCAGGTCTTCTGCCACCTGTGTTGCTGATGATGTTAAGGAAGGAGGACTTGGCCTGAGGTTCTCTGAGCCAGAGTCGGCAGCCACGGCTCTCCTTATCCGGCTGCAGACAACCCCACCCTGGTTTCTGCGCAGTGTTGAGCTCTGACGTCTCTGTTGCTTCCCTCCTGGTGCTGCTTCTCCCTCGCACTCTTCTCTCTGCAATTCCCCGTGGGCCGCATCGCTTGCTTTCACTGCCGTCTGGCTGGGACTCCCTTCTTGCTTCCCGCAGAAGGCCTCTTTGTGGCGAGGAAGATTCTGTGGCCAGTAGGGCCATAAGGTCTTCCGGGGAGGCTAGCTGGGTGGGGCGGGAGCCTCTCGGCCGTCCAGATTCGGAACCGGAGCCTACTCCTCCTCCCTTCCTCTTGCTGCCTCAGCCTGCCCCAGGCCTTGGGACTAGCCAGAGGTGAGGCCGGCTAACCCTGGAGAGGGGGGATAAGGCCAGGTTGCCCCAGGAGGGAGGCTTAGGAGGGGACCATACCCCATCCTCCTGCACCATGCATCAGGGCTCAGGGAGAGGCCACAGGGCTAGCCCAGGGCTGCATGCTCAGCTCCATCCTCCACGGCTTGCTTCTGACCCTCTCTCCTGTCACCCCGCCCCCGCTCTCTCCCCAGATGTGTTCTGAGCTGGATGTCCGGGACCCAGAATGGCTGCACAGTTCCAACAGGACAGCGCCCAACCCTGTGCACTGGGAGGGGACCCTCCATTCCTCTCCCTCGCCCATGCTGAGCGTAGAGCCGGGCCTGGGTGGTGGGTGGGGGCTGGGTGGGAAGTAGTCTTAGCCTGTAAACGCTTCCCTGGGTGTTTGGTGCTGTCTCTTGGGGACTACAAGTCCCAGAATGCAACGCACCATGCCTCCTTTCTGTTAGATCTTGCTTGGGGGAAGTGGTGCACAGTTACGGAGCTGTGCATCTTGGGACATGTAGTTCCAGCCCTGGTCGGCTTGTTAACTCACTGTGAGATGGGGCGATCGTGTCCTTTGATTTGTCCCTGGCAGGGGTGGCAAGAATGTGGATGAAGGGGTAATCGTCTGAGCTTTGTTTCCCCTGACACCTCTTGCTAGCGCCGGGGTTAGAGTGTACCAATCAAGGCCCTGTGGCATCTCGGAGAGGCTCTTTTCCTGTGGGCAGTCCCGGGGTCTGAGAATGAGCCGCGGCTGATCGGCTAAGCAGGGCGTGGTCTCAGAAGGCTGACAGGTGTGGGAGCTTGGAAGCTAGCCCTCTCGGTGGTGGTGGGGGGGCGGGCGGTGTGTGTGTGTGGCTGGAATTGGTGTGTGATGGGTGCTCTGGGCATGTTGCTGCTTGTATGGCTTCTTCGGCCTCTGACCCCGCTGCCCATTCTTTCTCTCCAACACCACAGAAGCTGCCTCTCCTCCTCCCTCCCTGGGGAGCCCGGTGGCTGGGGAGGGGAGTGGTGGAGCCGGGGTGTTGCCAGACCCTGTGCCGTTGAGTCTCAGAGACCTATCAAAGCCACGGGGCTGAGCTCAGACCAAGAGGGAGACACTGGAACTCAATAAAGCTGAGTTTCGAGAGTTTGGTGGTGTGCCGTGTTCCGTGTGCTTCCTTTCCCAGGGGGAACCTGGGGGACCAGCGGGTGACACACCTCCCTTTATTGCCCAGGCATCCAGAGGTTGCAAGCTTTCCCAGCTGACAGCAGAAGTCCCCTCTTTGACCAGGTGGCCCTCTCTAAGTATGTTGTAGAAGTCCATGAAATGCTCACATTCTTCTGCCCTCACTTCTTGGGGCCCCACAGCTGGCTTTCCCCAGGCAGCTGTTTTTCCCCTTACGCAGGGTCCCACCACCCAATACTCTGCGGCACAGCTAGGACCAGACTGAGTAATGACTTGACTGAAAGCATGGGGCCAACAGAAAGCCAGGAACACGTGGTGAAAAACCTGTAAAAACCTCCTCCCAAGGCCCAGAGACTGAGTCCCCTCCACAGGTCTCCTTAGCTTAAGGCCAGTGGGCAGTGTCAGAGGCCTGCCTCTCTCATGTGGACTGGCACACGCCCACCCCACCCAGGGTCCAGGCCCCAAACTCATCAGGGCCCCAGGGAGGAGAAAGCCAGGTACCTCTGCCCCTTCTCTCTCCAGACACCTGCAGAGATACCCTCCCAGCCACCTATGACAAGCACCTTTCTATGGTCAAGCAGGGAGGTGTGGCTCCCCACCAACTCTCTCTTCCATTCCGGGATGAGCACTTGGCTTCATCTTCAGTGGCCAAAGGGTCTATATATTTTTCTCAAAGCAAGGAAGCAGCCTGCCCTGAAAGAGGAATTTCAAGCCTTTATCTTGAGAGAGAGAGAATCTGCTGGAAGTTTGTAAAATGGCTGTTTTGCCCACTTCCGGCCTTTGAGATGACAAACCAGTGGTGTTGAACCTCAGCAGACCACAGGTGAAGGGTGAAGGGCCTGTGGTCCACTCACTGGTCCCTTCGCTCCTTGCGCAGGACGGGTGGTAGTCGCCCATTTTTCATGTGACGGGTCTGAACCTTGGCAAGGTTAGGTGGCCCTAACTCCCGAGTACCTCCATGCCCGAGGCTCTCTTGCCTCATTTCTACGTCTACCACCTTTAACAAGGACACCTCATGACATGCAGATGAGGGCTCCTCTGGGGCCATACAGGGTGGAGCGTTCTGGGGGAGGGGGGAGAAAGTGCCCCTTGCCCCCAGGTGAATGGCTGTTGTCACATCTCATAGGCCTGGCCTGTGAGTCGCTATCAGAGTTTAGCTACTTTTGCTTAAGGTGTGGCGAGCACTTGGCCTGCATCACCTCGTTTAGTCCTAACCTCAACCCTGCTCGACGTACATTATTCCTGAGGCCGAAGGACGTGAAGCAGCCGCCCAAGAACTGAGGGGACCGGCAGCAAAGAGGTCAAGCACGCCTGCATTCAAATCCTAACTCCACCACGAAACTAGTTGTGGTACCTCGGGCAAGTTCTGTGCCGCAGTCTCTTCGTCTGTAAGATGGGGCTAGTAATTGGTAGCGTGTCCTGAAGATTAAACAAGTTAATGGTTGTAAAGCACCTTGGAGAGTGCCAGACACGTAGGGAGCACAGCATAAAAAAACCACTGCCTAATTGTTATTAGCTACCATTCAAGCCTTGGAGAGCGTGACTCGGCAGCCTGGCCCTCCCATCACCCTCTGCATCTCCTGAGAAAGGCAGCAGGCCCCAGCTCCAGGCTGAGGCCGGGGCTGGAGTCTGGAAGCAGAGCAGACAGAAATGCGTGGGAGTCCGGGTTGCAGCTGCACACACGACACACTAACTTTATTCACAGTGATACAAAAGTAGATTTTTCTAGAAATGTTCTCTTGTGCCAGGGGGAGAGAGTTGAGTGGCATGTGGCGGTGGGAGGGCCGGGGGAGGGGTTGGGAAGGGCAAAGGGCCAGAGTGTGGGTCGTGGAGGCAGGTCAGCGGGCAGCAGGGGCTGGGAGAGCAGGAAGAGCTGGACATGGTGGCCCCTCCGCCCCATTCTAGCCACACCGGAGGGTGGAGGGTATCCACACAGACATATTGGGAGCATCCAGAGTGGTGGGAAATGGGGGCCAGGGAACTCAGGCAGGAGGAGGCTCTGGGTGGAATTGTTGACTTTCCTCTCCTCCTGGCCGGCTGCCAGCTCCCCCGCGGGGCTGATGCCAGGGCTCCCGGCGTGCCCCTTCCCACTTCCCCTTCTTTACACGCTCCTCTTGGAAGGGCTAGACATGCCCAAGAGGGGCCGAGGTGGCAGGTGGGGAAGTGAGGAGTGAGTACACAGACAGATGCTCACATAGGCAAAGAGGGATCGGAGGCTGGGCTGCCCACGGAGGGGCCCCAAGGGTCTCACTGGGGCAGGGCCTTAAGGATGGCATTCACCTCCTCTGCCACAGCTGTCAGGGCAAATTCAAACTGGTCCTGGGGAAGGGCAGGGGAAGGAGGGTCACGGGGGGCCTGGCCTCCCCTCCTGCCCTGGGGGTGGGGGGTGCTTTGCGGAGGTCACGTGCGCGGGGCGGGCGGGAGGGAGCCCTCCCGGGGGAGGGGTATGGAGGCAGGCAGGAGAGGCCAGCTGCTGCCACTTTGGTTGGGGAAGGGTGGTGACTAGGGTGGGTGCAGGGAGGAACGGTTACCTTGGAGCGGACGAGGCCAGGCCGCTGGTCACGGACATGCTCCAGCGTGGCAGCGATGTCAATCTCCTTCACTCCTGGGTGGGGGGAGCACGGGGCTGCTCAGGGGGTGTCCAGAGGAGGGTAGGACCCAGAAAGCCTAGGGCATCCTGGGGTGGGAGGCTTGGAGGACTGGAGAAAGCCTGGGGGTGTGGCAACCTGCCCTCCACCAACTCCTGTGATCGGGGGGGCTGGGGAGACTCTAATCAGAGGCTGGGCTGTGGGTGAGCTGTGGAGGGGGGGGGTGTCGTTACCTTTTGCCAGACGAGGCCAGGCCGCTGGTCACGGACATGCTCCAGCGTGGCAGCGATGTCAATCTCCTTCACTCCTGGGTGGGGGGAGCACGGGGCTGCTCAGGGGGTGTCCAGAGGAGGGTAGGACCCAGAAAGCCTAGGGCATCCTGGGGTGGGAGGCTTGGAGGACTGGAGAAAGCCTGGGGGTGTGGCAACCTGCCCTCCACCAACTCCTGTGATCGGGGGGGCTGGGGAGACTCTAATCAGAGGCTGGGCTGTGGGTGAGCTGTGGAGGGGGGGGGGTGTCGTCACCTTTTGCCATGCGGTTCAGTACCATGTCGATGAGGATGTAGGTGCCAGTCCTTCCTGCACCGTCACTGAAAGAGGAGATGGTGACAGGCTGAGTTTGGGACCCAGCAGGAACCGGGAGGGGAGGGGGAGACTGGTGGAGCTGTTGGGCTTAGCTGGGGACGGGCTGGGATAAGTGAGCGGAGGATGAGGGAAGGTCACGGCCCCGGGGTCCTGGGATTGGCGCCTCGAGTGGGGAGCCTGTGACCCATGGGGTGTCTCTTGGGCAGCGAGCTAACGGAAAAGGATAGCCCTGGCTCTGCCCTGAGGCAGAGGCAGCAAGAGGGAATAGCTTTTTCCAGCCTCTGGCCAGGCTTTCATTCAGCAAACTTCTTATGTAAATGACAAGATGGTAAATATTTTCAACTTTGTGGGCCACATATAGTCTCTGTCGTACGTTCTTTTTTTTTTTTTCTTCAACTGTTTAAAAAAAGGAACATCGTTCTTAGCTCATGGGCCATTAAGAAAACAGATGGTACACTGAATTTGGCCCATGGGTGGTAGTTTGCTGGCATCAAGGGGACAGGCAGGCAGTGTGCCTGGGAGGCGGGCTGGGGGAGCAGGACCAGAGAGGGGGTGGGAACCAGGAATGCCCCACCTCAGGGCCCTCTGGCCTGGGCCATCCTGTCCCCCTCCATCCCCACCCCAGCCCCCCTGAACGCACCTGCAGTGCACAATGATGGGGCAGGAGCGGCCCCGGTAGCACTTGTTCACCTTCCTGCAATAAGAAATGGGCGTGAGGTCAGGGGGCACCGGCAGAGGGAAAGGGGAACCGAAACACACACCTGAGGGCCTCTCTTTCTTCCTTTTCTCCCCACGTGCCAAGGGCAGAGGAGGGAAGAGGGCTGGAGACAGGAGTCTGGGCTGGAGGCAAAGAACCAGAGATAGTGTAGGTGGCACTGGGCTTGCCTCATCACTTACAAGCTATGTACCCAAGCTGTGCACCTGGAACAACTGATTTAACCTCTTTGAGCCTCAGTTTTATTACCTGTAAAATGGGGATGATGAGTAGTAACTTCCTTCTTAGGTTCTTACTATGATTATGTGAAATAATCCATGTAAAGAACTAAGTGCAATACCTGGCACACAGTAGGTGCTCATTAAATGATAGAATGATTAATAATAAGACATAATAATGTTAACAGCTGCCTCTGCCAGAAGTTCAGGGAGGATAGGCTTTCTGGTGACTTCAAGGGTGTCAATCTTGCCACATCCTTGCTCTGCCCCTACAACTGCCCAAGGTGTTCCCCTCACCACCCAGGCTTCCTGTGGTCCCCACCAGCAGTGAGGTCAGGTATAGCCCTGGGCACAGAGTTCCTCTGGCGAGGGGAGGACAACACCTCCGCTCTGAATATGCTGCTGCGCCTGTCTCCCTGGATAAGTCTTGCCTCCGCACTGGTGGTCCGTGGTTGAGTCATATTCAGACTTGGTCTACCTGGACCTCAGACTCTGCTGCCCTGGTCACAGCAGCTCAGCAATGAGCAGGGGGTTTCCTCCTCTCTCGGTGGCCCAGTCTAACCTGCCCTTGTCCCTTGTGACATTCCTACTTTGAGAGTCACTTGCAGATTTCTGATACCTCTGATGGGCCAGGGCAAGGGAGGACCTTCTGAGGGGTTATTAGAGTACTTCAGGGGAAGCTTGGAACTTAGTGGTCTTCCATCTGGTTCCTTAAGGCTTGCAGGGGCCAGGTGACTTTGAAAGGTTTTCCAGGAGTCCACATGGTTTTCTAGCATATTGGCTGGTACATCAGGGCTGGGGTTGAACAGAAGTTGCCACAGTGGTTCCCAATCATTTAGTACTAATGATAATAAACAGTATTTCGAATTAATAGAGCCGTTGCTACATGCCAAGCACTTAAAGCAGATTTTACAGACTTTATGCTACTGACTCTTGTAACAACCCCTAAAGTATGGGTCATCATTCTCATTTCACAGGTAAGAAAACAGACAGAGGTCAAGAAACTTGCTCAGAGTCACTTACTAGGACTTAAAGAATTATTTTGCCTTGCCTCTGGTGGACCTTCACCAAACTATATTTATTAAGCAGCAATTAATTTGTTCTGGGTGTCTAATGCCAACTGAGTTTACATAATCCCAGCCTAAAGCAAAGAAATATAACCTTTTAGCTTACCTGTGCAGCCTTAAAACAGGTCCATGCACTAGTTCTATAAAGGTTTTTAAAACGTGGAAAACAAAAAAAATAGCTCTGATGCCCCTAGCGTTGCTTTTGAGAAGCCTGTGCCTCAGGCCCCGGGGACCCCAGTTAGAAACCATTGTCCTGAGGCTCAGAAACTATCCCCAGGTTCCTCCCTCAACTGCCCCCCGCCCCCGCCGGCTCTGCTCCTCTGCTCTCTGCCTAGCGCCTAGAGACCTCAGGCCAGCCTGGCAAGGGGCAGAGAAGCAGGAAGCGGCCACAGTGTGGGTGAGGCCCCTGCCATGGCAGCAGGCTTCTCAGCCACCTGTCTAGGGAGGGCACAGGCAGGGGATGCTGGAGGCCTGGCCTGGTCACGGTTTCAGCATCAGAACAGGGCAGGTCCCCCTGTTAGCCTCCTGTCCCAGCCCCCACCTGGTTCCACTGAGTCCCCAAGAATCCAGAGATCCTCCCACACTCCCTTTGATAGTATTTGTCCCTTCCCTGAGTCCCCCCAGCCCTCGGCTCTCCCAGCAGCCTTCAGGGTGGTCCCTGGGCCCACACGTCCTCATGTCCTGTCCATGCAGCGGCCACACCTGCCAATGATCACTTTTGTGACTATGCAACTGGAGTGAGAATACTAGCTGCAGATCACAAAAATGACACTGGCAGCCGTGAGAGAGAGAGAGAGAGAGAGAGAGGGAGGAGGGAGGGGACAGAGAGGGGAGACAGAGTGAGGGAGAGACAGAACCATGTAGAGAATGAGAGATGGTGGGGGGAGACAGAGACAAAGAGAGGCAGAGTAAATAGGCAGACATGGGAGGGAGGTGGAGGAAGCAGAGCAGGGAGAAGGAACAGGGAGAGGTGCGGAGAGGGGGAAACGTGGTTGGAGGGGAAGAGTGAGACGGACTTCGGACTTCGAGTGAGACAGAGTGATGGAGAAAGAGGTGGGTGGGGGAGGGGGGAGAGAAAAGAGGGAAGGAAGGGAGGGAAAGAGAGGGAAAGACAAAGGGAAAGAAAAATAGAGGCAAAGAGACACTGAGGGATAAAGAAGGGGGATGGCAGGAGAGGGTGAGAGACAGCGAGGGGACAGCAGACACAGAGACTAGTGCCAACTGGAAGCACAGGACAGGAGGAAACAGGCAGCAGGGACCAAGGAGAGGGAGAGAAGGAGAGAGGGAGAGAGCTAGAAACAAAGTGAGCCCTTCTTGGGGGGAATGGGGTTATGGAGAAAGCACCGGACATGGAGAGGCAGGGAGAGAAAGAGGGCAAGAGAGGGAAGAGACAGCTGGCCAGCAGAGAGAGAGCAGACAGGGGCTGGACTACAGCAGTGGAGGAATGGGCACAGCGAGACAGAGCGTCAGTTCTGGTTTGCGGGGGGGTGTCTGGAAGGGGGTCCAGGAGGTCAGAGTCAGTCCTGGTTTGGGGTGTCTAGCAGGGGGCACCAGCGGACCTGAGGCCGAGGCTCCAGGTCAGGCTAGAGGATCTGCCTCACCTGACCTGGGGCCCTAGGAGGACCTGATGGACTGGGGGAAGGTAAGGGAGCCTAGCTCCCGGCCCCCTGCTCCTGTGCTGCTCTCTCCCCGGCTCCTCGGAGCCTCCCCCGGGCCGCCCCACCGCCCAGGCGCTGGGGCGCTCACCTGCGGAAGTCCAGCAGGGGCCGGGTGGAGGCCGGGGTGCCCTCTGCCGGCCAGCTGAGGAAGTGGAACTGCGTGAGCGTGCGCGTCTCCTGGGTCTGCACGTTCTTCAGGTAGAAGCTCCGCACCAGGAAGTCCTCGCACCAGATGTGCTCCGACACCAGGTTCACCTGCGGAGGAGGGGGCGCAGGCCTGAGCGCGGCAGGGCATCTCCAAATCCTCCCGGCCTCCCAGGCCAGTCAAATTCGAAATCCTCCAGGAAGCTCACCCAACCGCCCGCCCCAACTGTTCCAGCTGTCCCCAAGAACCCTAGGTGTTTGTGTCACTTATGGACTGCTCAGGACAACTGGTGACTTTTTCATCTACACACAACTATTGTGAGTTTTCGTTTGTTTGTTTTGGCTGCGCCCCGTGGCTTGAGGGATCTTAGATCCCCGACCAGGGATCAAACCCAGGCCCAGGGCAGTGAAAGCGCCACTGGACCGCGAGGGAATTCCCAAGATTGTGAGCTTCTTGAATTCAAAGTTTCTCCTTCCTCTTCTGCGCAGAGACTAGCAAAGTGTCTGTGCTACACGCACCATAAACTTTGATAAAATTCTGTATTTTCATTTGATTTCTTTCTTTAACCACAAGCAAGACCAATTTTTAAAACTTAAAAAAAAAAAAGACTGTTGCGTGCTCATCTGATGATGAAAAACTGCTATCCAGTGCTCATGAGAAACTGGATGTGTGCAATTAATGTCTCTTGTTTTATTGGGGGGGGTGTCACCTCCCATTTGTCAGGAAAGTTGCTCCTTCCCTTGCTTTGCCTCTGCCCAGTTCCCCCCTACCTATCTTTTCTCCTAATGAAAAAGTTTCTTTCTGTTTTAAATAAGCAATATATGTGACTGGTGGCATTTCTTTCTTTGCTTTGGCCTCCAGGAAACTCAGATCTAAGTTAGGCTCAATAAAAGTAGGTCTCAGTCTTGGTCTTTGAGTATACTTATCTTCCCTGTCTCAAAACTGTACTCCTGACTCTTAGCTTCTAACCTTAGTTTCAGTGGTTTTATAGCTTTATATCTGTACCTTTCATCATAGGTCCTTACAAGTGCTTTTTGGCCCTAGACTGGACACACACATACACACATGTATATGCATATATGTGAATATATGTGTATGCACATATATGTTTATATACACATATGTTCACACATGCATGAGTGGTGCACCATCCACTTTCTCCACCCCCATCGTCTCCTGGCCGTGGGGTCCTGCTGACCTCATATACATGGTAGAGGGAGGAGCCCTCATCTGGCCAGTAGCGGTCACACTGCTTGACACCATCCTCCACCAGCGGGGTCAGCATGACAATGACGGTGCAGCCACTCTCCCACACCATCTAGGGACAGAGACCCAGGTAAGCTCCATTCTAACCTCCCTGGGACCTGGCTGGCCCTGGCTGGCCACAAGGGCGCCTACTCCCTGGAAAAGCCCTCCCTCCAAAAGCCCACCTGCCAGAAGTCTGAGATGGTATGTGACAGTGGGCCCTGTGTGGCTATGTAGGCTGGCATCCGAGGGTCGTGCTCAATCTGGGGATGGGAAAGATACATCATGAACCAGAATGGGAAATGCCACTATGGAGAGGCTTGCTCAAAGGGAGCGGGCCAGGGTCTGGGGGAGCCTGAGAAGCCCCATTTCCATGCTAGGATATCAGGCTCACAATTCTGGGGCCTTGGGTGGGGAAATGGAGTCTATGGAGGCAGGATGAAAACGGGGAGGAGGTGGGGGCCACTCACAATGGGACTGGCGTTGATGTAATCGCTCCGAGAAGGGCTGCTCTCCACCTTCAGCTTGATGCGAGCGTGGTCATCTGCACAGACCCCGCACCCCACCCCAGAAGCCCCTCCAGTCACTGGGGTCCTGGCACCTCTGCCACTCAGCTTGAGCCAGGAGCCCGGCCCCACCCCCAAGCCCTCCAGAGCTCCCAGCAGACAGAGGGCTGGGGCCGGCGGGTCAGCAGGACTCACTCACAGGGCAGGAAGTCAGGGTTGCGGTTCTTTTTGATGTTGCCCTCCCCCTGGGCGGTGGCACAGGTGTTGGGCTCCGCCTGGTAGGCACACAGGGCCTGCCACTCCTTGGCCAAGCGGTCCCGGTTCCGCAGGTGGTCCTCCATGTACGCCTGCAGGGACACCACAGCCTGGCGCTGGCCCCCACTGCCAGCCCTGCCCCTCCCACCGTCTGGTCCCCTCACCCCCTCTGGGCCGATGCCCTGTCCTGACCAGAATCATGTGTCCCGTGGAGATGTCCATGTTGGCCTGGGCGGGCTCCTCGCACCAGGACGGTGTGCTGCTGTGGGAGCTGGGGCTGGCCTGGGCCGCATCACTAAACTGCGAGGACACGCTGCTCACCCGAGAGGGCTCCGGTGGACCCTCTGCCCGGTTGAACAGGGACTTTGTGGCCATGTGCTGGCGGCACAGGTCCTGCGGAAGAAGGATGGGGCAGGGTCCAAGGGCTCCTGAATCCTTTCCAACAGAGTCCTGGGCTCAGTTCAGTAGAGTCCCTAGGCTTGTGCTTGATTGCTTTGGAATGAAACCCATTTCCTCTGGGGTAGGGTCTTCTGCCATGGCTCTCATCCTTTTCGGGGCTGCTCTGCTTGGCTGGTGCCTATGACAACCTCGGATGTCACAGAGCAGAAGCCTAGAGCCCCCCCGAATCGCGGCACTGGGGAGAACTTCAGCAACCATCCGCTCTCAGTTCCCATCCATTCAAAATGGCCCCGCAGCACTCCCACTGGGGCTTCTCCAGCCCCTGGCTGGACATCCAGCTCCCCACCCTCATCCCAGGCGAGACCCAGACTCCCGAGCCCCTTCCATTCCCTCTCATCAACAAGCGTCTGGGGCTGCACACCTGGTACTCAAAGGTAGTGTCACCGTGGGCGCCCTCGGGTCCCAGCGCGGCCAGGCGCTCCTTGTCCCGCTGCCGCGCACGCTGCCGCGCACACAGGGCCACTGCCAGAGCCACGAGCAAGCCGGCCACACCCGCCAGGGCCACCAGAGTAAGCAGCACGGAGCGCACGGGAGAGGTGCTGTGGGCCGGTCGGGGAAGGACGGCGGCTGCCTCCTCCCTCTGTGGGAACAAGGCTAGAATCAAGGGGGGCGGTGGCGTGGGGAGACTTAGGAGCTGCTCCCCAGCCCTGTCCCATGCCCCACTCCCTGCTAGGATAGCTTCTGGGGCAAAGCTGGGAGGCAGGGGCATGCGGTACAGGCAGAAGGACTTGGAGAGGCCGAAGATCTTCCTTCTCAATCCCCATTGAGGCCACTCAACCACATTGCACTGCCAGAGACTTAGTGGGTGACCCTCCCTAGGAGTCTCTGCATTTAAAAATGGATACAGAGAAGAATAGAGAGACCCAAGGGATCAAACAGTAGAATGTGAGGCATCAGTGTTGGATGCAGAATAGAAGCATATTTTGAGTTCAGTGTCCTTTCTGTGTCATGTTTTCCCTTGGAATTTGAGACTTTGCTCTAGAACATCTATGGACAGCTATGGCCATCTCAGGTAGTTCTTCCAAGTAAGCTGGCTTCGGAGAGAAGGCTGGACCTGCAGGGAGCAGGGGCCGCTGGGGCCATCTGCTGGTCAGAAAGAAAACTGCAGGGGGGAGGGCTGCTTTGGCAAAGCTGGGGGACCAGCCAGATAGATCTCAGCTCCTATTCTCCTGTCGTTTGCCTTCATCTCTTGCGGGCAACATCAGCCCTCTGGGGCTTTGACTGATCCTTCAGTTATCTCATACCTGTCCCACGCCTGTCTGCAAGATCTGGAGCCCAGTCTGTGCTTCCAGTTCAGACTTCACCATCCCTGCAGGGAGGATGTAGGTCAGATTCTGTCCAGTACTATGTAGTCTCCACCCCATGTCATGCTATGCCAGGTAGCAGGCAGGGTCCATGTGGGCTGGGAATATTTCAAGGGGCCTGGATATATACAACTCGGGCTGGGGTCAAGGAGTATTTACCAGCTTGCTTGGTCACGTCAGCCAAAGACAGGTTCTGTTCATTGTGACGGATGCGGAAGGTAAGGGCTGGTCCCACGACACTGCCGAATAGGAGGTGTGTTACTGCCTCACCCACCACAGACGCCAGATTCAAAATGAGAGGTCCTCTCTGGCCCTCTCCCTGTTAGAGGATGGGGCTAAAACCAATCAGAGATGCCATACAGGGGTGTTTGAGGCTGGGAAGATACTGGATTGGGCCAGTAGCAGGGCTGGGTGTGGCTGTACCTTCAGTGCAGCTGGAAACATCTTTGACCCGACCTTGGCCCCTTACTCACAGTTTGTCTTCCCCTCCTACCCTGAGCCCCTCCAGCCACCTCCCTCTTCAAGCTACCTGCTAGATCCCTGCTGCCCCAGCCAGATACAGCCCCACCTGATGTTGATGAAGCTGCCCGAAGACATGTGCACATGCTCAGCCAGGATCTCCAGAAGCTTCACTCCGGCAGCCAGACTCAGGGGCCTGGAGGTGGGGAGCCGGCAGAGGAAGGAAAGTGGGGACCCTCTAGGCCACTTTCTTGAAACAACCTCCAGGGGTGCAGAGCAGCCCAGCCCCGTGTCTACTTCACATCTGGACTTCTGCTCTCTGCTTCCTGCCAGGCAGGCCAGCCCAACACCCAAGGGACCAGGAGGCTGCCCCAGACTGGAGCCCTTACTTCTGGTCAGTGACAATGTAGCCATATTCCTCTGCTGATGGCCTAGCAGAGGGCTGCCCTGCCGCCGTGGGCTGGCTCTGGCCCAGTGGACTTTTCTCCTCTAGCAGGATGGGCGTGGCAGCGGGGCCGGCATCTTTGGGAGGCTCAGAGGATCCAGAGCTCAGCTCCTGCTGGGCTTCATTGGAGGTGGGACCAGCAGTGGGGGATCCGGGCAGGGAGGGCGTGGGCGGTGGAGGCTCCGCTGCGTCTGCGCCCTGCACCTGCTCCTCCATTGTCTGTTTAGAAGAGAGGATAGAGGTATGGTCTCTAACAGTGGAGGGGTTAGGGGTCGGGGGTCCACAGTCTGGACGCTGAGCTCCCACAGGGGTGCTTAGGACATGTTTCTCTTTCTATCCCCAGGCCCAGGTCAGCACTGGGTACAGAGAGGGCATCCAGGAAAGTGAGCCAAGTGGATGAATGAATGAATGAATGAATGAATGAAAAAAGGACTGAATGAGTGATTATTCATGATCAGTAATAACCCACAGGATGGGGCTGGAGTAGGGAGAAGCTCCGGAGTGAGGAAAGCTGGGGTTAGGGGAGAAGATGAACAGGCAGGCCGTGGTTTTTCGACTTTTGTTTAGCCACACAATCTTAGAAATCCAACATGTGAAACAGATAGAGTGCCTCAAGCTGCAGGGCAGTCAGGAGCCTGCCTGCTCGCGTCCCCCCACTTCCCCTAGGGACCCTCAGAGTGGGGTCTGCAATGATTGTAGTGTAAAAAAGCAGTGAATCAAGAATTCTAGCTGCTGGTCCGAGCTCTGCCTTCAACTTGAGGGGAGACCTTAAACAATGACTTGCAGCCTCTGGGCCTCAGTTCCACCAAAATGAGGGCTTGGAGGATACAGATTCTGGGTCCTGATCCTGAGATTTGGATTTCAGTCAAGGGGTTTGCTGCCGCTGGGCACTTATGGGTCAGGGAGGTGTCACAAACTCACTTTCTTGATGTCAGCTCCAATGTTTACAACCCCTCCTGCAGAGACAGGAAAAACAAGACTCTGGGCAAAGGGCCAAGGCCAAGGTCCACACAGCGCAGGTGGGAGAAAAGGCCCGAGGCCCCGAGCCTGTTACATTTGCTGTGGCCTCTTTCCCCGCAGTCAGGAACCAAGACCCTATCGCTGGTCTGATCCTAAGCATGGCCTCATGTCTCTGTGCATCTGCCTTATAATTCATTGTTTTATCAACTCCTCCCTCTGTTATTGGCCACACCTCTCAAAGCTATTCTTTGCTCAGTCCTCCCTTTACCCATCAATCATTGGCTTCTCCTTTTTCGTGGCCATGCCCCTCCTTAGGTCCTCATTATCTTCCGCCCAGCTTTCCCTGTGCCTCCTGCTCCCGGCTCACACCCGCTGTTGGATTCTTTTCCCATTGCTTCCATCCTCCAGTCCTTTCCTGCTCTAACTCCTCGGCTCACCACCCCACCCCTTGCTCCCTGCCCTTGGCTGGCAATGACTCCGTGTCTCAAAAGAACTCCCTCCCCTGACCTTGGCCCTTCCCCTCTAGGTTGCTTGCTGTGGTCTTGAGAAGTGGGGCAAGAGGCCTCCACGGGGCTGGTAGTCTCTCTGCTTGGACACTCACCCAGATGTCGTCCTGCACCCTTGGGCAGCAGCTGCAACAGGGTGGAGAGAGTGGAGAGCTGCTCAGGAGTCAGCTGACGGAGCTCCACACCATAGCCCGCCAGCACAGCTGCCAGCCTCTGCAGAGTCACATCTGCTGGGAGCCAGACACGGAGCTTAGGGCTGGTGCCGAGGTGAACTTGTGGGATGCATTTGGGGGTGGGAGGGGACCGGCACATTTAAGAACGTCTCAAACACCAGGACGCTGATGCCCTCCCCTTCCCACCCTTGTCCACACTTTGGGGGAAAGAGCTTCCTGTGTCAAGACCAAACTTCAGGCCCAGCAGGGACTCCTTGCTGAAGAAGAGTCATGTCAGCTCTGCTGCCCCCACTGTATCCCCGCTGCCTACCTAGTGCCTGGCATAGAGCAGGTGGTCGGTAGACATTAGCTGAGTGTGCAGATGACTTTAAGGACAAATTAACAAATGCGTGGGTGGTCAGGAAGGACCCTCCCCGCCCCACCTCCCAGAAAGCAGCCCCATAGGCAGGGAGTGGATGCTGCGGACTCTGTTACCTGGCTGCTCTTCTGGGGAAGGAGGCTTCTCCCTGCGACCCTCTAGTCCTTCCTCCTCATAGCCTTCTGAGGAGTCATCTGCCTGGCTGCTGCCCCCTTGCTCTGGCAGCCTTGGTGCCCTGGCCCTGCTGGGCACTTGTGGCTCCTGGGCCAGGTAGAGCAGCCCTGACTCCTGGAAAAGCTGAGCAGGCGGAGGCCCTGGAGGGTCCCCATAGGAATGGCCAGGGTGAGCCCCGAACGTGCCCTTGGAGGCAGTTCTGCTGAAGAGGGCTGGGGGTTCAGCCTTGGGCAGGGGGCCAACACTGACCATTCCTGGGGAGCTCTCTGAGCTCCGGGGGCCATCGCGGGAGCCCAACTGTGGGAAACCAGAGATTCGGATGAGAGCAGACATCAGGGCTGGGGGACTGGGGTTGCGGTGGGGCGGAGGTCTAGGGCTCACCTGATGGAACAAGTAGGGCTGCAGCAGGGCAGGTTCATAACTCAGGGCAGGGTGGGGGGGCTGCGGGGGCAGCAGCAGATGCTCCAGGAGAGGGGGCAGCAGCTCAGCCTGCAAAGGGGAGAGGGGGGAGCCTGCCCCAGCTCCACCCCTACCTACTGGAGGTCGAGGAAGCCGATGCTGGGGAGCAGGGGCGGAGCCAGTGGGGATGCCCTGTAAAAGCAGCTCCCCAGCGGGACCCGGTCTCCTGGGCGCCAAGCCAGATCTGGGGAGGAAAGCAAAGTGTGTGTGTGTGTTTGTGTGTGTGTGTGTGTGTGTGTGTGTGTGTGTGTGTGTGTGTTGGTTGTGTGGGGGAGGGCGTATAGAGCCTACGAGGCAGAGATGGTGGGTCCAGGCTTAGCATAGAATGAGCCTTCTCTCTTAAGAGATGAGGTAGCCTCAGGCGAGGAGGCAGTAGCATGGGGAAGGGCCAGAGGGCCAAGCCTGGGGCAGAGGTCATTGCCTCCCTGCTAAGCATGCCTGGGTCCCTGAAACACAGCGGCAGAGCTGGAAGCGTGAGGCTAGGGATGGAAAGGGGAGAACAGGAGAAGGGGAAGGCAGCTGGGAACCGCTCTAGATGAACTGTGTCTGCAGCTTGCCACACTGTCCCTGTGGGCATGTCCCCAAGTATGCATTCAAACATTCAGTACTGTGCCCTCTCTCTGTCCCCCTCCCCCACTCTGCCTTCTTCACCTGGTATCATCACCTGAGCCCCAAGCCGTCATTTATTTTCCTCTGCTTTACAGGGTCTGAATGATGCCTTCAGAGGCCCCAACCACAAAAAGATGATGGTACCTCCTACCATATACAATTCCACATAGTAACAAACCTGAACATTAAACAACTTCAGTCCGACAAAATTCTAATTTGTTCCATGATGACTACTTTGATGCTTCTTTTAAAATACCAAATGTCCTGTATACGCTGCTATATTTAAAATAGATAACCAACAAGGACATACTGTGTAGCACTGGGAACTCTGATCAATATTATGAAACAATCTAAATGGGAAAAGAATTTGAAAAAGAATAGATACACGTATATTTTAAAAAAACTGTAAAAAGGAACATAATTTTACACGTACTTATATATATGTCTGTGCCAATACCATGTAGTATTAATTATTATAGCTTCTCCACTCTCTCTATCTCCTGATGCATCCCAGAAATCAGTTCAAGTACTACCATTATCTGATTCATATCTGAGTCTGATCTGGGTGAAACTTTGCTAACATATCTTTCCTATGTCAGTACTAGAGAAAAAGTAATTTGTCTTGTTTTACTACTTTGTATCCGTAAAGATTAGCACAGTGATTGGCACATAGTATAACCCTGTATTTTTTGCTGAGTAAATGAATTCATTAAAAGACAAACCAGACCAAAAACAAAATACCAAATGTCCAAATGTTTCAAAACAGTTTTTAACACTGTCAATCAATTATGCTTCAATAAAAATTAAAAAAAAAAAGAAAAAGACTTTGTCAGGCAAAAAAAACACAAAACAAAACAGTTTTTAATGGCCCTCTTTTGCTGGATCCCCAGGGATGAGCTCAGCTCGTGTTGGGCATGGGAGCATGTCAGATGGCTACTCCAGGACCTCTTTCACCCACGCCCCAGCCTGCTGATTTTTGTACCTATTTCCCTCTGTCCATCAGGATGACCACAGATCCACCAGCCTTGCTATGATAAAGCTGATGAGAAATGATGCCTACCTGTCCCTTGGATGGGGCTCTGCAGGGTGAAGCCTGGGGATGCGCTCCATTTCCTGGGAGATCACATACTGGGTGAGGTCATCGTGCCAGGACAGTCCTGCCAGGGAACAGAATAGGGTGAGACTGAGATTGGCTTGGGAGAGTCTGAGGGCCCAGTAACAGGGACCAGTGTAGATCAAAACTGCACCCTCTACCCAGCAGTGTACTGAATTCGGCAGGGCAGAGGAGCGGCGAGGGCGGGGGTGTCTGGAGATGCGGTGGGTGATTTGAGCTGTCCTTTTCCCACACTCAGGTATAGATTTGGGAGTGAGACTGCTTCCAGTGAGACTGGGTTTAAGTCCTCTGACACTTACTAATTGTGTGACCTTAGCGGAACCTATCTGAGCCTTAGTTCTCTCATCTGAAAAATGGGGGTTTACACCTCCTAAAATTGTTGCGATAATTAAAATACACAATACCAAATGGTTAGAATAGTACCTGACACATAGGGCGCTTTCAATAAGTGCTGTTATTATCATCATCATCAATATTATTACTCAGCTTCTTTTTATTGATCCTGAACCTTAGTTTTCTTTATTTGTAAAGTGGGAATAATATAAACTTTATGAGTCTGTAGTAAAAATTAAGTGCAATCAGGGAAATGAAAGTGCTTGGAAAACTCCAAAGCACTGTACACCTGTTTTTTGTTTTTGTTTTTGTTTTTTTGTGGTACGCGGGCTTCCCTCTGCTGCAGCCTCTCCCGTTGCGGAGCACAGGCTCCGGACGCGCAGGCTCAGCGGCCATGGCTCACGGGCCCAGCCGCTCCGCGGCATGTGGGATGTGGGATCCTCCCGGACCGGGGCGCGAACCCGGCTCCCCTGCACTGGCAGGCGGACGCGCAACCACTGCGCCACCAGGGAAGCCCTGTACACCTGTTTTAAACATTCATCAACATCATCTTATCCTGAGGCATATCTCCTGTTTGACCGTTTTCCTCCATGAAACTCTGCTCTCAGGAAAGGTCAGTCACCTGTTTTAAAGGGATAATCTCCCACTCTCCACCCCCATTCCCCCATTCCTTTTTCCTTGATTCTGGATTAATAATCTGTACTGCTCTTAACTCATATTCTGAGATCTGTACCTGCTTTTTTGCCTATTAACATTAGATGAACTATCTGTGTTCCTGTATACGGCCAGTTCCTCTACTTGAGCACTAGATTTCATCCCCTACTACCTACTCAAGAACATCTTCCCCACAATTCTCCGCTATTTCCTACATCATCATTTTCTCCTGTTCTCTACTGAATTATTCCCATTCACATACAAACATGATGCAGTTTCTCCCATCTTATAAAAATACTGTTTGATCCCACATTCCCCTCCAGCTATCACCCCATTTCTTTGCTTTTCTTTGCAGCAAGACTCTTTGAAAGGGTTATCTATACTGGCTGTATCCAGTTCTTTTCCTCCCATTCCCTCTTATCCACTCTATTCAGGATTTTATTCCCAACTATTCTACCAAAACTGCTTTCATCAAGATCACCAGTGGCTTCTGCATATCTAAATCCAGGGTCAATTCTCGGATCTCATCTTACTTAACCTACCACCATCATTTGACACTGTTCATCACTCCTCCCTCCTTGATACACTTTCACTTAGCTTCTAGGACAGCAAGCACTCTTGTTTTTCCTCCTACCTTGCTGGCTCTCCCTTCTCAGACCTCTTTTTGGGGTCTGTTCCTTCTCCTGGTCCTCTAAATAATAGAATTCTCTAGGGCTCTTCTTCATAAACACACAATCTTTTGGTTATTTCATTCACCTCATGGGTTAAATTACCATCTATATGTCAAAGAATCCCAAATTCATATCTCCACTCCAGACCTCTCTCTTTCAAAACCCAATCTTATATACTCAACTTCCCATGTTACTGAATGGATATCTTAAACTCAGTGTATTCAAAACTGAACACCCCTTTTCCCAAGTTGATCCTTCTGCATAATTAATGACATGTCCATCAACCCAGTTGTTCAGGCAATAAAACCTAGGTGTCATCCTTGACTACTGCCTTTCTTTCATGGCCCTATCCAATATTTCATGAAATCACGCTCACTACCTTAAAAATACAGGCAGAATTCTGTCATTTCTCATTACCTCCCTGCAACCACCCTAGTCCATGCTTATTCATCTCTTACATGAGTTACTGTGATAGCTTTTAATGTTTCGTGTTTCTGTTCCTACCATTGACTCCCTACATTCTATTCTCAACCCAGCAGCAAGAGTGATCTTTTTAAAGTAGAAGTGAGATCATGCACCCCTATGCTCAAACCTTGTGATGGTTTCCTCTTTTACTCAGAGTAAAGCCAATGTCCATACATTCTCATATAAAATCCCAGAGCATCCCTTCCCTCATTACCTACCTGACTGCATCTTCTACTCTGCCTCTCCATCACTCCTTTAGAGCCACTCTGTAGAGGGGTTCTCCACGGTGTTCCTCAAACTCATGCTCCTATCTTAGGGCTTTTATTCTAGCTCCCTGGCCACCCGAAACACTCTTCCCTGAGATAACCTTCTGGGAAAGCATCCCCACCTCCTTGATGTCTTTATTTGAATTTCATAGTGTCAATAAGGTCTATCGTGACCACTCAATTTAATACCACAGCTTCCTACCTCACTATTTCTGATCCCTTTATCCTGCTGTAATTGTTTTCTCCATGGCACTTATCACCTTCTAACATACTAATGTTTTCTAATTTCTAGTGTATTCCCTCCCTTCACCCCCGAATGTAAACCCCAGTAGGCAGAGACCTTTGTTTCACTCCCTGATATATCCCAAGCACCTAAAACTACGTTTGCCACATAGAAGTACCCGATAATTATTGGTTGAATGAGTGAATTGGATGAGTGGGGTATTCTCTGGGCTGAAGACTCCAGGATTCATGGCCCTGGAGTACTCAGTCAGTTCCAGAGAGTGGGCTGGTCCTAAAGATATAAATGCTGGCCTCTTCCAGTGGCGTCTTCTAGAAGCCTCCTCTGGATTCCTCCAGAGAGTCTAAGTGTGAACAGCCTATCTCTAAGGTTCCACCCCAACTCCTGTCTTGCCTCCTTCTCCAGTAAGGTCTGGGAAGGTGAGGTTCCAGAGTGGGTGTGATAGGAATGTTCCATGAGAGAAATCCTGGAGTCAGGGGGCCCCTCCCTTCCCCACCCTTATCTAACCAAGTTTGTCTCCCTCCTCCAGCGCATCTAGACCTCACCTTGGGACATGAGCTGTCGGAGGACACCTTGTAAGCGTTGAAGAACTGGGGAGGTGACTTGCAAAAGGGGCCGGGCTTGCCCCACTCCCACCTGGCATTGTCCAAACAAGCCATCTAAGAGCACAAAAGTGGTGTCAGCGGGGGGCTTGGACAACAGGCCTTCCAAAGTCCAGGCTGCAAATAGACAGCACTCCCTCAATTCTCCTCTCTTGGCTTCAGAGAGCTCTGCTCCTCCAGTCCAGTCCCCCTTCTCTCCAAGCCCAGTTCCCCTTCTCCCTTCCAGCCCACCCCACTTCTTTCTTATTATATATACCCCCCCAAACCCTGTTTTGTAAATCCTATGTTTGGGCCTCACTCACCCTGAATACAGACTTCGAGGTGAGAGCAGAGTCTGCGGTCAAACAGACAGCCTGTAGAGGACAGGTGAGCAGAGGCTCAGACACCCACACACATAGAATGGTCAGATGGATGAACAGGCTAGAAAAGGGGGAAGCAGATGGGATCCATTCTTTCTTTCTAAGGAAGGCTTTAAGCTGGGAGGAGAGGAGGAAGAGTCCTCCTCTTGAGAAGAAAGCACAGGATCTGGCTTTGGATTTTAAAGATCTGCAAGTCTGGATTCTTTCCCTAAAAGCCTCTGTTAGCTTAAGTGAGTAATGGGGAGAAGAAGCCCTCCAGGTGCATGGGAGTCGTGATGGTGGAGAATCATATATTGATACTTCTGCTCTCATAGAATTACTATGGGGTACTTTTTGTCCAAATTCTGAGGAAAAGGGGACTTTCCTTTCCCAATCTCCACAAGCATCTTATGATGGCCTGGGACTCAGAAGAGATGGGAACCCCAGCACACTTCCCCTTCGCGTGGGAAAGGGGTAGCGGCGGGGTGTCTCTAAGGCAATGCTCCCCACGCTGTCCCTGCAGTCCGCGGGCCCTGTACTGCTGGGGCGGTTCGTGGTGCTGAAGCTCTGAGCCTGGCGCCGCTGAGAGCTTGCCTGGAAGCAGTGATGGGGGAGGGAAGGGTAACAGGGTGAGGAGTCTCCAAGAGACGTGACCTCTCCGCCATTCCAGTCTTCATCTTCCACCCTCCTAACCCGCGGCGCCACAGGAAGTATCTTGCATTGGCCTCCAAGCCCGGCGGGGAAGAAGAGCGCCAGACGGCGAGCTTACCCCTTCCCCCACGTGCGCCCCGCCCCCACCCTCCCCCTGCCCGTGAGTCAGCGCTGACTGTCTCTGTCCGCACAGACGTGAGTCAGCACCAGGCCTGGCCGTGGGGAGGGGGACGTGAGGCGACCCTTCCCTCTTCACCTTCTTCGGCCCCCTCCCCCAGCTGTCCCTCCCTTATCGGAGATCAGATTACAGCCATCGGCCTGTCAGGGCTTGAAGAGAAACCCTAGCCCCTCCCTCGGCCTGATACCGTACGGAAAGCTGGGACCCCGGAGCTCGCGGCCCCGACTTCTACTCCCGGCAGATCAGGGTTCCCTCTCCTTCCCTCCCCTCCTCCATCCCTCAGCGCCTGTCGCCACTTTTTGGCGCCTCGGAGAGACTTGCTTCTCCTGTGGTCCTGTATCCCGTCTCTAGGTCCCTCTGTCCATATGCACCCCCATTCCTTCTCCCCAAACCGCAATCTTCCCCTGAGCCCGCTTCTCTTAGGTCCCGCCCCCGGGCTCCCAGCCCCACCTCCAGGCCTACGCCCCTTTCCTCGCAGACGCCCTCTCATCTTCCTCATCTCACAGTGCCTCCCCCTACCCCACTCCACACACACATTCTACCTGAGCTCGCGACCTGCGTGACACTTCCCCCCACGCCCCCCACCGCGTTTTGCTCCCGGCACCATACTCCCCCCAATCCCCCCATTTCCTCCTGACCGTGGGCGCTAATGGCGTTGCAGCCTCCCGGACGGCTGCCCAGCAGCATCAGGCAGAGGAGCACCCGGAGACCCCCAGATCCCCCGGGACCCCCAGGCCGTCGCGGGCGCCGCATCCTTCCGGGCTCCGCGCTCCCGCTCAGCTGCCAGAGCCGCAGCGACTCGGGCCGGAGCCTGCCAGAGGGGCCGAGGCGGGGCCTGCCACTCCCCACCCACCGAGGCGGGGTCTACACGCCCCTCTCGCTGCAACTCCGCCAACCCCAGGCGGATGGTGACGACATTTCCACCCCCGGCTCTTGCGTTGATTTGCGTCATTCGTGGCGTAAAAGCACTGTCTTACTGGGGGTCCTACCCACCCCGTCCCTCCTACCCCCAATAGTAGGCGCCTCTCTAGAATTCGCACTTGGCCTCACCTTGACATTTGCTTCTCCCCAAGGACCACCACCTCTATCACCCAGTCGCAGGGTTGGCGAGAAGGGTCCCAGTTGGGTGGGGGCCAAGAAAGATACGTGAGCCGGGTAGTATAAACCTTAAGATGAGGAGCATACAAGTGAATACAATTATGTACTCCTTCGCATCTCAATTAATGGTACAGATGTTATCCTTAAGAGCAGGAATGGTTTTGCGTGTGTGCTCGGATTCCAGTTCTAGCAACGCCACCTACTTAGGGGTATAACTTTGGGCAAGTTGCTTGACCTCTCTGTGCCCAAGTTTCCTGATCTGTAAAATGAAGGTGCCAATAGTGTCTCCCTCACAAGGTGGTTGTGAAGATTTACAGGAATTAAGCTCACATGGCTCGCTTAGAAGAACCACTGCACTGGCATATACTAAACACTGGATACATACTGGCTTTTGTTATTAGCCTTGACTCGCCTTTCTTTCGCCCTCTTCCGCCTCGAGGCTATCAAAATCTTATGGTTTCTGCCTGCAAAATATGTCTCCCATCAGCCCACTTGTCTCCATACTCGCTCTCCTATCCAAACCACGATGCTCTTTCATGATGACTACTGCAGTAATCATCTAACTAGTCTTTTGCTTCCATTCTTGTCACCCAATAGGCTTGGGAGTGAGCTTTCTAAAGGTCAAAATTGATCACTTTACTCTCTTGCTGTTCGGTAAAAATTTTCCAAAATACAAAAATAAAAAATAAAAAAAGATAGTGGTGCATGGTACTCATACACTCATCACCTAGGCTGAACAGTTACTGATTATTTTGCCATATTTGCTTATTTTTAGTACTTAAAAGTAAACAATAGACATTATAGTTCCCTTCCAAAAGTTTCAATATGCATTTCCAAGAAATAATATATTTTCCCATATAACCTAAATGCCATTATGACACCTAACGAAATTTACGATAATTCCCGAGTATCGTTTAATGCTCAGTTCATATTCAAATGTCTCAAATTCTTTCCAAAAATGCCTTTTTTCAGCTGTTTTGTTCAAAATAGCAGTCAGTCAAAGACCACCATTGCATTTGGTTATGTTTCTTTATTCTCTTTAAATTAACATAAACAGTACGTCCCCACCTCCCCATTTTTTGACATTTTCTTGTTGAAGATACCAGGTCAGGTTTTCTTTACAACTCCCTACCTTCTGGATTTGTGACTGTTTCCTCGTGATATGTTTCCCTGTATTTTCCCTCTATATATCCTGTATATCCCCTGTATTTCCTGAAAAATAGAACTTAAGTCTCGACTGGATCAGGTAAAAATTTTTTTTAAACAAAAAATTTATAGGTGATGCTGTATGACTCCAATTGCATCATTTCAGGAAGTGCGTAATGTCTGGCTGTCCCACTATTAGTGATGCTGTAACTGATCACTGGTTTAAGGTAGAGACAGCCAGATCTCTATCATAAAGTAGTTCCCCAGCAACTTTTCACCTAGTGGTTTTGCCATTCATTGATGATCTTTGACTAAAATGGTGATTTTCTAGTTCTATCACTCCTTTAACATTTGTTAGCTGATATTATGTCATAAAGAAGAGCATTCTCTCATCAACTGGGCTTAGTTATATCCTGAGATACAATTCCGACTGGAAAGGTAGCATACATTCTTAGTTTCTTCTCTTTAACTATAATTTGCAGAGTAATGAGTTGGTGTAATAGTTACCACCAAGAGTGGCAAATAAGTTTTGTGGTTTTTTGTTTTTTAAGAAATTTTATTTATTTATTTTTGGCTGCATTGGGTCTTCGTTGCTGTGCGTGGGCTTTCTCTAGTTGTGGCGAGTGGGGGCTACTCTTTGTTGTGGTGCACAGGCTTCTCACTGCGGTGGCTTCCCTTGTTGTGGAGCACGGGCTCTAGGCAGCGGGCTTCAGTATTTGTGGTTCGTGGGCTCTAGTGTGCAGGCTCAGTAGTTGTGGCACATGGGCTTAGTTGCTCTGCGGCATGTGGGATCTTCCCAGACCAAGGCTCGAACCTATGTCCCCTGGATTGGCAGGTGGATTCTTAACCACTGCACCATGAGGAAAGTCCCTAAGTTTTAAAAAATATTTGTTATGACTTTTTTTCTTTGCGAATTACTATGGAAGTATGGGTTTTTATATATTCAGTATGTATCAGTCAATCACAGTAATATTCAAATTGTCCTGAAGTAAGTAATTAAGTGAAAGCTCCTTTAAACTCATTCTTATTTCCTTTTGACACGTCCCATTAACCACTGAAAGCTCCCTTGCTTTCTATCATTCCAACATGTACAGGGTTAATTTTTTTATTCCTTGCCCTAGACATGGAAGCAGTCATTCCTCCAAAGAGACTTGGTAGCTTTTAGTAAGAACTGACTTTAGATACCACAGTCTGGGTTCTAGGGGTGATAATGGCTACTGAGGTGATTGATGTTGCTTCTAGGTCCTTTCAGTGCACAGAGCTAGGATATTAAGATACCCTCACAAATACACACACACTCACACACACACTGATATTTCCAATTAAAATTTAGCTGTGATTTTTTCTGAACTCTTAATTTTATACTTGTATCTCTTTATTACACTGAAAAATTTGGTTTCCCATAACATTAACATAACCATTTATATGTTTAATCCTACAATATGCATACAATAATTTACAAATAATAATATAGATATTACGCTACTAATAAAACAGTGAATACACTTAAGACTTTGGGTAGTTTATTTTGTCCTAATAATCCCTAGGGATATACCATCAAAATATTGTGTTCTAAAGTCATTTGAAATAATTCTTTTGTTTGTGTAGTCATTTTTACTAATCTGATATATAATTTGGTTAGTTTGTTTATGTTCAATATTAGGATTTGCTTTTATTTTTATATACTTTTATTTTAGAATATGTAAAATATTTACGCTGTTTAAAAATCAAACTTATATAATAAGATATACTCTGGAAAGTATTCTCCTCACCTTCCACAATTCCCCCCGCCACCTTTATCACTTCACCCCATTTATTTCCTTTTTAAAAACTTTGTAAATTTCGAAATATAAAAAACAGAAAAATGCATAGGACAAAAATGAACAGCTCAATAAATTATCACAAAATGAACACCCATGTAACCCAGGTCAAGGAATTGAACATTTCCAGAACCCTAGAAGGCTTATTGTGTCCCCCAACCATTTCCTCTGATGTGCTCAAGAAAACATGATTCTGTAGTTAAACCAGCTATTTTCTTGTTGTTAGAATGAGAGTGTTTATCTTTTGAGTTTCCTACAACCCAGAGAGAAGTGGAACTCCTTCTTTTTGAAGGATAATTTTACTAGTTATAGAATTCTAGGATGACAGTTATTTTCTTTCAACACATTTAAGATGTCATTTCTCTTTCTTCTGGCTTCTATTGTTGCTGTCTTGGACTTAATTATTAGACTAAATGTTGCTCCTTTGAAAATAATCCCCTCCTCCACCACATTCACAGCTACTTTTAAGAATTTTTTCTTTGTCTTCCTGCAGTTTCATCATATATTTTTTTTAGTTTTAGTTTTTTAATATTTTGCTTGAGATTTGTTGGTAATCTTGAATCAGTGGATCGATATCTTTCAACAGTTTTGGAAAATTTTCAGCCACAATCTTTTAAAATATTGCTTATGTCCTATTCTCTCTCTTCTCTTTCTGGGATTTCAATTAAAATGAATAGTGGACCTCCTCACTGAATCCTCTCGATTTCTTACCCCTTTTTCTGCATTTTCTACCCTTTGCCTCTTTGTATTTTTTGGAGGGAAGGGTTAAGTTTCTTGTGACGTATCTTCTGGTACACCAGTTCTGTTTCAGCTGTCTCTAATCTGTTATTAAACCTATTCAATTAGTTTAAAATTTTGGTTCTTACGTTTTTAAGTTTTAGAATTTCTATTTGATTCTTTTTCATTTCAAAGAACCAGTTTTGAGTTTTATTGATTTCTCTTTATTATTTTCCTGTTTTCATTTTTTAAATTTCTCTCTAATTTTAATTATTTGTTTTCTTCTGCTTGGTTCAAACTTAAATTGCTCTTCTTTCTCTGGTTTCCTAAAGTGTGACCTTAGTTTATTGATTTTAGATCATTCTTATTTTCTAATGTATGTATTCATTGTATAAATTTCCTTCTAAACACTGTTTTCACTTCATGCCACAAATTGAGATAAATTATATTTTAATTTTTGTTTATTTCAGCATACTTTATCTCTTGAGATTTCTTCTTTGGCCCATGGATTGTTTAGAAAGGTGTTGTTTTCCAGGTATTTGGAGATTTTCCAGCTATCTTTTTGTTATTGATTTCTAGTTTAATTCCATTGTGGTCTAAGAATGTATTCTGTATGATTTCTAGTTTTTTAAATTTGTTAAGGTGTGTTTTATGGTGGTCTATCTTGATGAATGTTCCATGTGAGCTTGAGAAGAATGTGCATTTTGCTGTTGTTGGATGGTATATTCTAAATGTCAACTAGAGCAAATAGAATGATTGTTCTGCTCAGGTCATCTGTATCTTTATTGATCTTCTGCTTGCTTGATTTATCAATTTCTGACAGAGGAGTGTTGAAGTCTCCTATTATACAAGTGAATTTTTCTGTTTTTCCTTTCAGTTCTGTCAGTTTTTGCCTCATGTTTTTTTTTTTCCGGTACGCGGGCCTCTCACTGTTGTGGCCTTTCCCGTTGCGGAGCACAGGCTCTGGAACTGTTGTGGCCTCTCCCGTTGCGGAGCACAGGCTCCGGACGCGCAGGCTCAGCGGCCGTGGCTCACGGGCCTAGCAGCTCCGCGGCATGTGGGATCTTCCCGGAACGGGGCACGAACCCGTGTGCCCTGCATCAGCAGGCGGACTCTCAACCACTGCGCCACCAGGGAAGCCCCGCCTCATGTATTTTGACTTATTTGATTCTTTAAAAAAAGTCTTCCATATTACTTTCTGTGGTTTCTAGATCCTTGTCAAAAATTACAATTTGGTTTTATATGATTGAACATAGTAAAGCACAGTTGTTTTGCTTTGCAATCATTGGATCACTATGGGTCTGTCTCTGTTATCTATTGTGCAGACTATAGTATTTGAAAAATTTTTTGTAGAAATAATTTAAGGTCTTAGAGGATTTTCATTTACTTCTGCAGGTGCCTAAAAGCACTAGCAATCTGATATAACCTTAATAGAGTTACAAGGACATGCTGCGATCTGAGCAAGGGTAGATTGACTTCCATTTTCCCCTTATTTCTAGAGTTTGCTTCTTGGTCCCAGACCAAAACAGAGAGCAGTTTACTCGAATTCTTCCTTTCACAGGCCTGGACATGACATCTACTACTCTAGCTCCATAGGCTGTCTAAATCAGCTTTTTGTCTGCTTCTTAAAATGGAAAATTTCCCCAGTCTAAAGCAACTGTGAACATTGGGTTTACCACCTCTGGTTTCTGTTCCTTTCCTGCATCTTGACCTGAGTCAATTACTCCTCACTCTTTTGCTAGCTCCTTGACGCTTTTAAGAAGATTTTGGATACTTTTCCATCCAGCTTTTAAGGTATATTAGACACCATTTATTGTCCCATTTTGCATCCTCTTGGGTTACCTTTTAATTCTAGCCATTACTGCAGTCACCAGCTAGATGCAGGTGTAAACTGATACCACCTGCCTCACCTGCACTGCAGATCTTTTGTTTTTGGCCTGGGTCCTCTCTGCTACCACAGCATTAGATATCCTTGGGACTCTGCTCAGACATTCTCATGCATGAAAAACCTGGATATATGAGGAAATTAGCATCCTGTAGTGCAATCCTTTATCCAGTGGGGGATGGGCCCATAGGATAAATACTTTCCTTTTCTCTGTCTCAGAGGACAGTTCTGAGGTGCATTGTACATGATGCCCCCACAAGAACTTACCTCAGTTGCCTGTAACTCCTTAATGCACCCTTCGATAGCTTTCCAAGCCCTCTGTTTCACCCTTCCCATTCTCTCACTCCTCATCTTGAAATCTAATCCCAATCTACACGACCCCCATGCAAGCCCTTACTTCAGGCTTTGATTTTGGGAGGAATCAGACTAAGACAAGCTGTCTTCAGCAGGCAGAGATAGTATGAATTACGTAGTGCACCATTACCAGAAGCAGAAGTTGAGAAAAAAATTAGATCTAGGAGATATTGCAGCATACTTATATATTGATGAAAATAATCAGGCATGCAGGGGAAAAGTAATGATGTAGGAGAGAATTGCTGTTGTGATGTCCTTGAATAGGCTTTTGGCTTTAACATTTAAGAGTACATCCAGGGGCTTCCCTGGTGGCGCAGTGGTTGAGAGTCCGCCTGCCGATGCAGGGGACACGGATTCGTGCCCCCGGTCCGGGAAGATCCCACATGCAGCGGAGCGGCTGGGCCCGTGAGCCATGGCCGCTGAGCCTGCACTTCCGGAGCCTGTGCTCCGCAACGGGAGAGGCCACAACGGTGAGAGGCCCGCGTACCGCAAAAAAAAAACAAAAAAAACAAGAGTACATCCAGGACTGAATGTCAATATTATGACATAGTATGAGTATGTTTCATGTTTGGTAATTGCAGTCATTGTTGCTTTTGTTGTGGTCATCCATTTACAATGCTTGGTGTCAGTTTATTTATCTCTTGTAAAAATAAAATACAGTGTGTGTGTGTGAAAAAAAAAAAAAGAGTACATCCAGGGACTTCCCTGGTGGAACAGTGGTTAAGAATCCACCTGCCAATTCAGGGGACACGGGTTCAAGCCCTGGTCTGGGAAGATCCCACATGTCACGGAGCAACTAAGCCCATGTGCCACAACTACTGAGCCTGTGCTCTAGAGCCCACGAGCCACAACCACTGAGCCCACATGCCACAACTACAGAAGCCTGCATGCCTAGAGCCCATGCTCCACAACAAGAGAAGCCACTGCAATGAGAAGCCTGCACACCACAATGAAGAGTAGCCCCTGCTCGCCGCAACTAGAGAAAGCCCGCACACAGCAACGAAGTCCCAATGCAGCCAAAAATAAAATTTAAAAAAAAAAGAGTACATCCATTTTCCTTCCCCAACCAATGCTCCAGATGTCCCTGCTCCATGAGCAGCATCATTATTCACTAAGGCAAAACATCTCTAACAAAAGCAAAAGTCACCTGTATTAGTTCCCTAGGGCTGCTGTAACAAAGTACCACAAACTGGGGAACTTAAACAATAGAAATGTATTGTCTCACAGTTCTGGAGGCTAGAAGTCTAAAATCAATGTGTTATAAGGGTTTGTTCCTTCTTGGGCTAGAAGGAGCTGTTCCAGGCCTCTCTCTTTGGTGTTGGTGGCCATCTTCTCCCTGTATCTCTTCATGTCATCTCCCCTCTATGCGTGTCTGTCTCCAAATTTCCCCTTTTTGTAAGGATACTAGTCATACTGGATTAGGGCCCACCCGGATGACCTTATTTTTTAAAAAAATTATTTATTTACTTTTGGCTGCGTTGGGTCTTTGTTGCTGCGCGCGGGCTTTCTCTAGTAGCGGCGAGCGGGGGCTACTCTTCGTTGCTGTGTGCGCGCTTCTCATTGAGGTGGCTTCTCTTATTGCGGAGCACGGGCTCTAGGCACGTGGGCTTCAGTAGTTGTGGCGCGAGGGCTCAGTAGCTGTGGCTCGCGGGCTCTAGAGCACAGGCTCAGTAGTTGTGATGCACGGGCTTAGTTGCTCCGCGGCATGTGGGATCTTCCCGGACCAGAGCTCGAACCCGTGTCCCCTGCATTGGCAGGTGTATTCTTAACCACTGCACCACCAGGGAAGTCCGAATGACCTCATCTTAAATTAACTAATTACATCTGTTAACACTCCTATTTCCAAGTAAGGTCATGTTCTGAGGTACAGGAGATTAGGACTTCAACTTATGAATTTTGGGGGGGGAAAGGATTCAACTGCTAACAGTTGCCAAGGCCTATTAATTCATCCTTCAAAATATCTCTCTTATATGTCCTCTTTCACTCAAGTTCAGGTCCTTGTGTGGCACACTGCACTATTTCAACAGTCTTTCTAGAATGTTGCCACTTTTCTCCTACTCCCTAACCCATCCTTCTACAGAAACGTGAGATTGTTCTTCTTAAGCTCAGCTTTCATTGTGTCACTCCCTTGCTCAACAGACCTTCAATGGCTTCCCATTTTCTATCAAATAATATGATTGAAATCATATAATCTGCCCCTCTGTGATAAGAACTAAACTTACCTTCCTTTTAAAAATGCTCATCTTCTTCTCTCCATTTTCTGTCTTGGAAAGAAAGAGGGAATGAATGAGGGGGAAATGTGGCTGAGTAGCAGGGGTTGCCCAATTTAATGAGAACTAGGTACAAATGAATATGACTGGTCTAGTGTTGGGTTTAGGTACATTCCTGAACACAGCGAATAGAGGGGGAGAGGGCAAAAACAGCAGCATGACCAAGAATCGGTGCCATCAAGAACTAGTCACTTAATTTCTCTGGGTTGCTTAAATGGATGAGATGTGTGGCCAAGTCCCAGTTCTTTAGAGAAACTAAATTTTGATATCTGCCCACGTGCTTACACCTCTGATGTATGAGAGTATGAGTATGAGAGTACCTTGGGAAGTATAAAGCTTTGCAAATAGGACATTCTGGTATTTGGCTGAGCTGAGCATCAGTGATCAGATTACTCCCTCCCTTGTAAGATTTTAAGCTACCAGGAGCAAACTGGCAAGAGTCAGCAAAACATTTAATGTGTGTACACTTTGATTACAGCACTTCTATGTTGATTCTTGAGAGCACAAAGAGTGGGAGAGCCCTGGCAGGGGCTGTAATACTGGAGGTGGGAGACCCTCATAAAACATCAGGGTCCAGGCCTGTCTGACATGGAAGGATGGGCAACTAGACCACACAGCATAGCTGGATGTGTGTAAAGAAGGCTGCCATTCCAGCTGTGGTCCCATCCTAGCTTTCCTCACTTCAGGAATGGTCACTGGAAAGAAAACAAGACAGAAGCAGCCTCCGGCAGCAGTGAAGAACTGTGGTCTCCTCACTGCAACCCTTGTTCTGGTCCCACCTCTCTCATTTTGAAGGCTGTGGCCAGGTCCAAACCCGACCCGTCCTGCCGCAAGGCAAGTCACAGAGAGTTTGCATCAAAGTCACTTTAATGATCCAGATTTTGGTCATCCTGGAACTGCCCCTCCAGAGGGCAATGGGGAGGGCACTGGGGCAAAGCAGCTTTGCATTAGGTCTCAATCAGCGACAAGGTTGTGGCCCACAGTCGGGGGAGACTCAAAGAAGCCCTAAAACCAGAAACAAAGGATTGGAATCAGTATGTGGAGAGGTGGCCCCTCCCTCACCTACTCTCCCCCAAATGCTTCAATAACAGCCTGATTTGAGTCAGCTCACAGTGACTCAACCCATCGACTGAGTGCCTGTCTCCTTTGCTCCCACACAGAATTCATAGAGTTCTCATCCCCTGATTTTCCCTTGGGCTCAGGCTGGAGAAGAATGGCAGCACCTTGTTTGCTTTCATGAAGGCACGGCAGCAACTGGTCTCTCACAGGTGGGTCTGTCACTTAGCTCTGAGTGTGTGGACCCAGTGACCAACCTAAGCTTAGGAAGCTCAGCTGCCATCTTTTGGGAGTAGGAACTGGTTTCCTAGGAGAGCGTGAGAGGCTAGAAGCCCCCAGAGGTGCAGGCTGCCCCTGGATGGAGCACATGGCTAGCTGGAGGTGCCGGCTCCGCTGCCACCACCCCAGTCCAAGCCACTTCAGTCTCTCCTGGACCAGGATGATTGGCTCTTTACAGGACTCTCTCTTTTCACTCTCGCTCTTCTCACAATCCATCCCTGATACCGTTAGAGTGACCTTTTAAAATCATATCACATTATTACATCCCCGTCCTTAAAATTTCCTAGTTACCTTGCCACTACCCTTGGAATAAAATCCAAACTTTCACCATGACCTATGAGCCCCTGTGTGGTCGACCCCGAGCCTACTTCTCCAACCTAATCTTCTACCACTGACTTTCCCTCAGTCTTGCCATGGTATCCTTCTGTCAGGGCATTTGTCATTGCAGTGCTCTCTTCCTGGGAGGACCTTCCTTCATATCTTCCACTGGTTGCCACCTTCTTGTAATTTAGGTCTTAGTTCAAAAAAGGACTTTTGTCAAGGTGGAGGAGTCTGATGTTTGGGGCAGCACAACCCACCCTGCAGTCCCTGAGAGGAAGGCAAGGGACTGTGCAGGGGAAACGGTTGGGAATCCGGAGACCTGGGTCCAGTCTTAGCTCTGCCATGAACTTGCTATGCAGCCTTGAGTAAGTTGCTTGACCAGCCTGGGCCCCAATGTCTCATCTATAGATAAATGGGAGTGCTAAATGGGTGTTTTCAATCTGGATTCTGAAGAGTTCAAGCATCCTAGGTCGATAACTCTGAGCCTTGCCCAGTTGACTTGCCCAGGCCACAGAGTAGAGCAAGGTGGGGAAGAGGTGAATGTGAAGGCCTCCGGGCTACATCTCCCATTCATCCAAAGAAGCTTTGCTATCACTTGCTATATACAAGGGAGTCCATGGAGAAAAGGAGGACTTTTTACTTAACATTGAAAACTCTGCAGTTTTCTATGCCTTTGTAAACTCAGTGCCTGTGAATGATCCTATAGATCATTTCATCCTTAGAGGCTCCCAGCACCTGCATCATGGCCCCCAACCTTTGAGAGAGACAGAAAAATGGGGATACCCTTCAACTGGGAAAGATCTTTTCTTCAGCTTCTCTGTTCACACACCAGTACCCATTCCCCTCCTTCACACCTTCCTCCCTCATTTAAACATGTCCTTGGTGATTCCAACTTCCCTAGAAAAAGTGAGCCCCTCACCTTGACAGGGTTGGTCACCTCTCGTTTCAGGGCCTTCGAAACCACTTTGGAGGTAAAGCACTGATCCCTGTTCACCTTGACCATTGGGCCCTGTGAGGAGGGAAGCCAGGGGTCAAGAAGGAGGCAGAAAAGGGTGACAGGGCCCCAGAGGGAAAGAGATGGGACCCAAAGTCAGGGCTTTTAAAAGTCTTGAGAAGACACATGAGTCTCACCTTGCGGAATAGGAGTCGAAGTTTCTCCCCTTGCTTTTGCCCCTAGAAGAGTTGGGGGTGACAAATGGGACCTCGGCTTGGTAGCACCTCCCTCGTCTCCCTTTGCAGATGTCACTAGTGGTTCACGGAACTGTTTCCTGCAGATCCCAGACAGGACTTCTGAGTCATTCTCAGAGTGCTCCTGGCGGCTCTTACCTGCAGTTTTAATACCCGTTCCCTCCCTGTTCTCTCTGTCCACCAGACAGCATGGACTGACCATAGGCTCACACACCTCACCCCGGTGGTTTTGGTGGGAAAGGCTGCCTGCCCGATCCTCACACATGGATCCTGGGGGTGGAGTTTGCCAATGTGCCCCATCTTCTGTGTCATCACATCCTGGGTCATGTCATCCTTCCAGAACAAACCTGCAGGTTGAAAGGATGTGGTGAATTAATACCTGGGATGCTCTGACTGGCCCACTCCAGAGACCAGAGTGAGGTCAACACTCCCCCTCTCCCTCAAGTAGCCAAAGGATCACATTTGTGGAGAGAATGAAATGAGAATGGCATATAAAATTTGCTTAGCACAGCGCCTGGCATATAATAAACATTCAGTTAGGATTAGGACTATACTCTTTTTACTGACTCATTTGTTGCTATTGTGAAAATTAAATGAGATTAGGGATGTACAGAGTGCTGAGAAAACTCTAAGGCAGTGATTCCCAAACTTCAGAGTACATCAGACTCTCCTGCAAGGCTTGTTAAAACACAGATTGCTGTTCCTCCCTCCTAGAGTTTCTGATTCAGGAGGTCTGGGGTGAAGGTCATGAATTAGCATTTCCAGCAAGTCTCCTGGTGATGCACTTTGAGAACCACTACTCTAAGTCATTTTACACATATTAGACATCAGTAGTGGTAGTAGTAACATGAACTCAAGCCAGATTTCCTATCTGACTCTTCTCCCGTTCATGAAACTCTGCTCTAAGGAAGGGTCAGCCATCTGTCTTCAAGGGAGTCCCCACTCCCTTTCCTTCCTCTCTTCTATTTGTCATACAATATGCTCTGCTTCCTACTCAGAGGCTTAGGGGTGTGTGTGTGTGTGTGTGTGTGTGTGTGTGTGTGTGTGTGTGTGTGTATTCTCCTGGCTGAGAACTTAAGGATTCCTGGCTCTGGAAAAACTCAGATAGTGCCTGGAGTTGGGGCTAGTCCCAAGGAGTTAGATACTGACCTCTTCCAGGGGCTTCTTCTAGAAGCCTCTGCTGGGCCGTTCGAGGGTGTTCAAGGGCAAACAGCCTGCCCTTCTAGCTCCATCCCCATTTTGGTCTCTCCCAACTCTCCATGAGGTAAGCATGACAGGAAAGTGTCAAGTAGAGACATTTGGGGATGAAAGCCTGTTCTCAGATCAAAAAGCCCCGCACTATACCCCTGTATCTGACCAAGCCTCAGCCTCTCTTCTCCAGCTCTTACTCACCTTGGGGCATAATCTGCTGGAGTACAACTTGCAACTGCTGGAAGACTGGGGTGGTAAATCCTTGGAGGGTCCAGAGGTGCCCCACTCCCACTTGGCCCTGACCATCTAAGGGTAAAATAGTGGTGTGAGAAAGGAGCTTGACCAGAAGCCTTCCAAATCCCAGCTGAAGGAAAGCAGCTTCCTTCCACTATCACCCCTGGGTTCAGTGGTCTCTGTCCCCCTCACCAGACCCCCACCTCCTTTCAAGTCCTCCTTTTCATCTTTCCTTCCCCCATGACCACCTGCCCTGTTCTTCAGCCCCTGCACCTCATTCACCTTTGGTACCAACTTCCAGGTAAGACCCAAGCTCCACAGGCAGCCTGTGGAGGGTGAGGTAAGAAGAGACTCAGAAAGCTACACACATAGAATGGATAATCAGGTGAACAGGCAGGGCATGGAAAGCAGGTGAACTGCATTCAGGGAAGGCTTTGAAGCCTGGAGGGGATTGGAGAGGACGCCTGGAATCCTTCGAGGAAGAAAGTATTGGTATGTATAGGGTTTGAGTGTCTGGATCCTTGTCCTGAAAGCCACAGTTTGCCCGACTGTGCAAAAGGGAAGGACGGGGATGGAGATAATTCCTGATGCTATACACACTTTCCTCATTCCAGGTAAATGGGGTAGGGTTGGAGTCTGGGTTTCTCGTTTGTTTGTTTTCCTATAGTTGAACTACCATGAGTCATTATAAAAAGGGGATTCTCTTCCCCAGTCAAATGGATCCTAACATCATTTTCCTGGCTTTAGGAAGGAGCAGAACCTAATATTGAGAAGGAAAATAGCTTCTGGAAGGAGAGAGCTTCTCTGAGGCAGCGCTCCCAGAACTGATAGAAAAGTGGTGACCCAGACACCCTCAGTCCGACCCACAGGGCACCTGGCGCTGTCCGTGGTGCTGAGCGGTGGCCTAAGCCTGGCGTGGAGGCGGCTCTGGGCAGTAAAGAGAGCGAGTCACCCTCACAAGTCTTGCCGGTCCCCTCCCACCCCCCGCGCCCCGCCCCCCGCCCCCAGGTCTCCTCCTACAGTTTTTCGCGAGTCCTCTGCATTGGCCTCTAAACCCAAGAATCGGGCGAGGAGAGCTGCCATCAGGCTCGGAGTTTGCGCCGTCTGCCCCGAGCGCAGGGCGCTGGAATCGTCGAGTCTGCGCAGTCGGTCTCTGGCTGCCCGGACGTGTCAGCGATGGTCTACCCGGTTGGCGCAGAGTGAAGGGGGAGGAAGAGGATGGACCCTTTCCCCCTCCATCCTTTTGCACCCCGTCCTAGCCTTCCCGTTCTTACCGGAAATTGGCTCGCAAACACCAGGCTCCAGGGGCCTATAGGGGAGCCTTGGCTCATCCCTCGGCGCAGCCTTCTCTCCGGAGCCCGGTACCCGCGGTCCCTGCTCCTACTGTCCAGAGCTCCTGGTCCCCTGACTATCCCTCAGCCACGGGCATCTCTTCCCCGGCCCCTCAGCGCGTCTTGGTTGCCTGGCGGCCGCCCAGGCCGCTTTTACTTCCCTCTGGCCCTGTGTTTTTCAGTCCTTCTCCCGAACCCCCAATCTTCCCGAGCCCGCTTCTCTTAAATCCATACCCCGTATACCGAGCCTCACGCCAAGCCTGCTCCTCTTTCTGCGCATTTTTCTCTTCTCACCCCCCAGGCAGATTCCTTTCCTCCTAAGTCCCTAACCTTGAGGCCCCCGGACCCACTTCTTTCAGAATCGCTCTCTGGCCCTGCCCGCACCCCCCAGGTTTCCTCCTGACCGTGATCACTAACGTCGCCGCCGCTCCCTGGACGGCTCTTCAGCAGCAGGAAGCAGAGGAGCAGCCAGAGCCCCCGGAAGCCCCCAGGCCACAGCGGGCGCTGCATCCTCCCGGGCTTGGGGCGCTGGCTCCCCACCTAAGTCGCTGATGAGGTAGAGACAGCTGCTGGAGGGACTGAGCGGGGCTGTCGCTTCCCACCTGCTAGCGAGACTGGATCTGCACAAAGCTCCCTTGGCAGCTGGACCAATGGCCGGCGGGCCCTGCCCCTGCGGACGCCTACCCAACCCTTACTTCCCTACCTCCCCACAGGCCACCCCACCTTACTCCCAGGAGCCCACTCCTTTTTTACATAAACCACGTCCCGAGGACTACCGCCTCTACTCCCAATCCCAAGCCTGGAAAAACGGATTGCATGTAAAACGTGGGTGCGAATTGTACCTGCCTCATAGGTTTGTGGCGAGGATTAAATATGAACAGCGACTGGATAGTCGGCACTCAATGAATCTAGTCTATTTTTATTATCCTGCTGCTTACTTCACCCTTACCCGCCTTAAAACCTTCAGCAATCATGGGTTTGACCTGCTGAGTATATGCACATCCATTACTCCTCCACATCCACTGCCGTCGCCCAGGTTCAAACCACTGTACTCTTTTTAATAGAGCTACTGCAATAACTAGCTAAGTAACTATTGAATAACCGATCCCTTGCTTCCACTCATGTTTAGTTACAGGCTAATATGTGAGCTTCCTAAGCCCTAGACTGGCATTTCAATATCTTTGTTTTCACTAAGCTTCAAATTTTATTATGAAAAATTTCAAATGTTAAAAAAGAGAAGACCCAAATGAATAAACATGAAACATGAATATACCTACCACCCAGACGTAACAATTATTAAGATTTTGTCACGGGACTTCCCTGGTGGCGCAGTGGTTAGGAATCCGCCTGCTAATGCAGGGGACATGGGTTCGAGCCCTGGTCCGGGAGGATCCCACATGCCGTGGAGCAACGAAGCCCGTGCGCCACAACTACTGAGCCTGTGCTCTAGAGCCCGCGAGCCACAACTACCGAGCCCGTGCGGCACAACTACTGAAGCCCATGAGCTTAGAGGCCACGCTCCTCTCTCCAGCAAGAGAGACCACTACATTGAGAAGTCCGTGCACCACAACAAAGAGTAGCCCCCACTCCCCGCAACTAGAGAAAGCCCGCGCGCAGCAACAAAGACCCAATGCAGCCAAAAATAAATAAATAAATAAACAAACAAATAAATAAATAAAAGATTTTTGTCACAATTTCTTCTTTTTCTTGCTGAAGTATTTTAAAGTAATTTACATACATCATGACATTTCACTCCTAAATAATTCAATATACATCTTTTAGAATTAATGATAGTCTTCTACATAACCAAAATACCATTAAGATATTTATGGTAGGCTGAATAATGACCCCCAAAGATGTCCACGTCCGAATCCCTGGAACCTGTGAATATGTTATTTTACAAGGTAAAAGGGATTTTACAGGTGTGATTAACCTTAGAAGGTGATTCACTTCAGATGGGGAGAATATCCTGGATTTTCTGAGTATGTCTAATGTAATCACAAAGGTCTTAATAGAAAGAAGCAGGAGGGTCAGAGTCAGTAGTGGGAGATATAACGTTGGAAGCAAGAGGCTGGAATGATACAAGGAAGGGGCCACAAGCCAATAATGCAAACAGCCTCTAGAAGCTGAAAAGGTAAGAATATATATTCTCCCTTTAAACCTCCAAAAGGAGCACAGCCCTGCTGACATTTTGATTTTAGACTTCTGACTTGCAGAGCTGTAAGGTAACAAAATTGGTTTTGGCCAATAAATTTGAGGCAATTTGTTACAGTAGCGACTGGAAACAAACACAATGTCTAAAAATATTTACTATTCCCTAATTTACATAATTCTCTAATACTTCTGGATACAATTCCTTTAACAGATTAATGGTTTGTGAATATTTTCTCCAACTCTGAGCGTTTCATTTTAATTTTCTTTTGCCAAACTTTAAAACAAACATTTATTTATTTTATTTATTTATTTTCTTTTTTGGCTGTGTCGGGTCTTAGTTGCAGCACTCGGGGTCTTCATTGAGGCATGCAGGATCTTTCGTTGTGACACGTGGGCTTCTCTCTGGTTGTGGCCTGCGGGTTTTCTCTCTCTAGCTGTGGCGCGAGGGCCCCAGGGCACGTGGGCTCTGTAGCTGTGGTGCTCGGGCTCTCTTGTTGAGGCGCCGAGCTCAGTAGTTGTGGCGTGCGGGCTTAGTTGTCCCGCGGCATGTGGGATCTTAGTTCTCTGACCAGGGATGGAACCCGCGTCCCCTGCATTGTAAGGTGGATTCTTTACCATTGGACCACCAGGGACGTCCCTAATTTTCTTAATAGTGTTTTTTGAAGAGCAAAATAATTTAATTTCAAGAAAGTCCAATTTATTAATTTTATCTTTTATGGCTAATGTTTTCTGTGTTCTTAGAAATGTTTGCCTATCCCAAATTCACAAAGATTTTCTCCTGTTTGCTTCCAAATGTTTGGTTATGCTGACCCAATAAAGTCAGTCAGAAAGCATTTCCTCTTTTGTTATGCTCTGAAAGAGTTTCTGTATGAGTGATATTATTTCTTTGAGTGTATGGGCCTGGAGTTTCTTTGTGAGCAAGTTTTATTACAATTTCAATTTCTTTAGCTCTTCAGATATTCTATTTCTTTTCATGTCCCTTTGGAAACTTGAATTTTTCAAGAAATTTTTTCATAATATTTGTTACCACATTTGTTTGCATAAAGATATTCATAGTATTTATTATCCTTTTAATAGCTGTGGAAATTTGAAGTTTCACTTTTTTTTTTTTTTTTCCGATACGCGGGCCTCTCACTGTTGTAGCCTCTCCCGTTGCGGAGCACAGGCTCCGGACGCGCAGGCTCAGCGGCCATGGCTCACGGGCCCAGCCGCTCCGAGGCATGTGGGATCTTCCCGGACCGGGGCACGAATCCGTGTCCCCTGCATTGGCAGGCGGACTCTCAACCACTGCGCCACCAGGGAAGCCCCAAGTTTCACTTTTTAAATTCCTGATTTTGATACTTCTTATTTTGCTTTTTTCTTCATCAGTGTAGCTAGAGATTTATAAATATTATTGATCATTTTAAAGAACTGACTTTTGGTCTTATTGCTTTTTCTCTATTGTTTTGCCCATTTTATTGATTTCCATTCTTTATTATTATTTCCTTCTATTTTTTTGTTTCACTTCTTATTTTTTTCTAGCTTCTTTAGTTGGTAACTGAGATCATTGATTTAAATGTTTCCTTCTTTGCAATAGTCAGGTAAATCTATACATTTCCCTCTAAGCGTTAGTTTTTTGTGTGTTTTAGTTATCAATGGTTAATATTTTCTAATTTTTCTTGTGACTTCTTATACCCAAGGATTATTTAGAAGGATGTTGCTATTGGGGATTTTTAAAGTTTTTTTTTTTTTTACTGTTATTTATTTTTTTTTAAGTTTCATTGTGGTGTGGGAACACGCTTTGTATGACTTTAATTACTTTGACTTATTGAAATTGTTTCACGGATCAGCTGATACTTTATCTTGGTGAGTGTTCCATGTACATGTGAAAAGAATATGTATTTTGCAATTGTTAGTTTTAGTGTTCTGTAAATGTCAAGTAAGTCATATTGTTTAATGTTGAATTTTTTCATATTTGTATTTATTTTTGTCTGCTTGATCTATCCACCATAATCAAATACATTTGTGGAATTGTCTATCTTTCCTTTAGGTTCTATCAGTTTTACTTTATGTTTTTTGAAACTGTTATTTGATGCATCCACATTTTGGATTTTTATATCCTCTTAAAGGTTTGATCCTTTTATCATTATGAAATATCCCTCTTTATCTCTAGTAATACTCTTTATCTTAAGCCTGCTTTTTCTTTTTTAAAAAAATTTTTATTATAGTTTTTTTATATAAATTTATTTATTTATTCTGGGCTGCATTGGGTCTTGCTGCTGCGTGCGGGCTTTCTCTAGTTGCGGCGAGCAGGGTCTACTCTTCTTTGCAGTGTGCGGACTTCCCATTGTGGTGGCTCTCTTGCTGTGGAGCACGGGCTCTAGGCATGAGGGCTTCAGTAGTTGTGGCATGCAGGCTCAGTAGCTGTGGCTCATGGGTTTAGTTGCTCCGTGGCATGTGGGATCTTCCCAGACTAGGGCTTGAACCCGTGTACCCTGCATTGGCAGGCGGATTCTTAACCACCACTGTGCCACCAGGGAAGTCCTTAAGCTTGCTTTTTCTGATATTGAGATGGCCACACCAGCTTCCTGTTGGTTAGCATTTTCATGGCATGTCTTTTTCCATTATCTTGCTTTCAAGTTATCTCTGTCATTATATTTAAAGTATATCTCTTGTTTATGGCTTTGGAGGAACTAAGGTGATTGGCAGTGGAAAGAATCAGAATGTGAAATTTATCGACTTAAATAATTTTGCTCATGTTACACGTAAGTAAAAAAAACCTTTACACTTTGTGCAGCAAGTAAAAAAAAATATATCTCTTGTAGACAAGATATAGTTTGTTTTTGTTACTTTTTTGTAATCTAGACTGACAATTTTTGCCTTTTAATTGGATTGTTTAGTTATTTATATTTAATGTAATTATTGATATGTTTGGGATTAATTCTGCCATTTTGTTATTTGTTTTCTGTTTGTCTTACCTGTTTTATCTTCCTTTGTTTCTCCTTCTCTCCTTTCTTTTGGAATAATCAAATAATTTTTAGTATTTGACTTTATTTTATCTACTGACTTTTTAGCTGTACTCCTTTGTATTATTTTAAGAGGTGCTCTAGAAATGACAGTGAGCATCCTTAATTTATCACAACTACTTTAAGTTAATATTATGTCACAACACTCAAAATGTATAAACTTTATGACAATATAATTCATTTGTCCCTCCCATTGTGTATTATTGTTATATATTTTATTTCTACATATTTTGTAAACCACACAATACTTTTTAAACTTATTTTGCCTTAGTAAGTCAGTAGACTTTTAAAGATAGTAAGAAAAAATAGTCTTTTATATTTACTCACATATTTCCCATTTCTGGTGTATGTTCTTTATTTCTTCCATCAGATTTCAGTTTCTATTTGAGATCATTTTCTTTCTGGTTGAAGAGCTCCCTTTGGCATTTCTTGGGCAGGTCTGCTGACAAGGACCTCTCATACTTTTTGTTTATTTAAAAATAGCTCCAGGGCTTCCCTGATGGCTCAGTGGTTAAGAATCTGCCTGCCAATGCAGGGTACACGGGTTCGAGCCCTGGTCTGGGATGATCCCACATGCCGCAGAGCAACTAAGCCCGTGAGCCACAACTACTGAAGCCCGTGCACCTAGATCCTGTGCCCTGCAACAAGAGAAGCCACCGCAATGAGAAGCCCGCGCACTGCAACGAAGAGCAGCCCCCGCTCTCCACAACTGGAGAGAGCCCGCAGGCAGCAACGAAGACCCAACGCAGCCAAAAATAGATAAATAAAATAAATTAATTTTTTAAAAACCCTAAAAAAAAAATCTCCATTTCTCCTTCATTTTAAAAAGATGTTTCCACTATGTATAGAATTTGGGGTTTAACTTTTTTCTTTCAGCATAAAGATATTATTCTATTATTTTCTGGCTTCTATGGTCTAAAAGATTGCCTTCATTTTTAGTGTTGTCCCTCTGAAAGACATACATCTTTTTCTCTGTCCACTTTAAATATTTTCCTATTTGTTTTGGTTTTCAGCAACTTAGTTACAATGTGCCTGTATGTGACCTTTCTGTATTTATCCTGCATGGGGTTTGCTGAGCTTCTTTTCTGTGTGTTGATGTAGTTCATCAATACTGGAAAATTTTTAGACATTATACCTTCAAACACTTTTTGTTCCCATTGTGTCCGTCTTCTCCTCTCCTTCTAAAACTCCCATTACACATCTGTTAGACTGCTTGATATTATCCTACAGCTCTTAGACTCTGTGTTTTGTTTTTGTTTTAATGTTTTTCTCCTAGTGCTTCTGTTTGGATAATTTCTATTAACTTGATCTTTCCTTCTGCTGCATCCAGCCTGCTATTAAACTCATTCAATGAATTTAATTTCAATGAATAACAGATGATATTTTTTCATTTATAGAATTTGAATTTTATACATTTTTATAGTTTCTATTTCTCTACTGAGGTTCCCCAATTGTTTATCTTTTCTTGTAAATTAACACATTTATAATAGCTATTTTTAATTCCCTATCTTCTAACATCTGGCTCACCTATGGGTCTACTTCTTTTGATGATTTTCTCTTGATTATGGTTTGTATTTTCCTGCTCATTTGCCAACTAATTTTTTGTTGTATACTGGACATTTTGGGTTGATGCATGGTAGAGACTCTGATTTATATTATCCTCATTTAATAAGGCTGTTGAATTTATTCTGGAAGAAACAAAATTTTTGGTAGAAAACCTTGAAGCCTGGTTAGGGCAGGAGTATTGCAGTTCTTCTCTTAATCCTAGGCCGTATGCTTTAGTCCTGGGACATCATACTTAAGGTTGTGGTCCTTTTGGGATTTCAATGAACACTCTGAAGTGTTTACCAAGGCCTTTTAATTTTGGGAGTCCTGAACCCCAAACTTGGTGTCCCAAACACTGTGGAAGCTGCAAAAAAAATCCCTGTTCAGGTATTTGACTTTTCCACTAGGTTCCTTAAAATCTCGCCTTGCACTTGTGCCATTTAGAAGGTATCTAAGGATGTGAGGGGAATTTGCATGTGGATTTTGGGTTCCCCTCTCTGTAGCTCACTCATTTCCCAGAGTTCCTGCTCAATTTCCACCTGCTCTGGTATTTCTGTACTCCAACCACTACTTCCTTGGCCATTCAGACTTCCACTCTCTGCCTTTCATGCCTATTTCCCCATGTGCTACAGGAAACTGTGAAGCGTCATTAGGGGAAAAGCCTGTTAAATGTGGAACTCATTGGTTGCGGGGGGAGGTTTTCCCTTTTTTCAAGGATTATATTCCCTCTAGTTTTTCTTGCTTTTGGCTGGTCTCCATGTTTTCATACAATCACTTTTATATTTTGTCTAGAGTATATACGTTAAATGTTAATGGGAGGGTCTGACACAGCTATTTTATCATGCCAGGAACTGGTTATCAATGATTTGTGTTGTACATAATATTCAAAAATTGTTTACAGAAATAATTTAGGCCTAGGAGCAAATGAGTGTGAGCCTGCTTTGAGAAGTACAATGCTACAAGAAAAAGGGACATATTGGTCTTTGGGTGGGTTGAACAGAGGTGGGTGTGCTTCTTTCTCCCTTTTAAGATTTCAAACTACCCGAGAAATAGCTATCAAAATGATAAATTATATGTGCATTGATACTGCACTTCTTTTCCCTGTTCATTGGAGGGGACCCTAATGTTGAGAGTAATATCCTCAGAAGACCACGCAAGTTCTCAGGCTTATTGGACTTGGAGTTCAATGGGAGGAATTTCCTTTCCCAAGGGAAAAAAGACCACCATAAAGTGTGGCAGGTGGTGGTGGTGGGGAAGTGGATGAGGAAAAATTACACTACAGCTGTGGTCCTACCCTGCCCTGCATTCATGTTATGAATGATGTCTGGAAAGAGAAAGGGATCAGGAACCAGGCTTCCAGCTGCACCAAGGAGCTATTTTACATCCCCACCCCAAATGTCCTCTCTCTTCTGATCCTATATATTTTACTTCAGAGGCTCTGCCTGGAGCCTACCTGTCCTACCACTGGACAAGCCCACAGAAAGGGTTTTGACAAAAACCCACTTAAAAAATTCAGAAGCAGGTTGTCCTAGAATGGCTCTTGTAGATGGCATTGCAGGGGGTGGAGGATAGGAATGTATCAACCAGCTGCAAATTTTGCTGAGAGAAGAAAACAGTTCAAAGAAGCCCTAAAATGGTAGGAAACAAGGGATTTTGAATTTGTGGATATATGTGCTAGATTATTCCCCCTCTAAAATGTAAACTCCCCCTCCCCCAATAAATAACAGGCTCTAATAACTGCCTTGATTTGGGCAAGTCCTGAGGCACAGTGACTTAGCAACTGCCCCACAGCTGGCCTCACCTTGGCTCCTGTGTTTGATCTTCTCTCCAGCCCCTGATTTTCCCTTAGATTTAGAGCCAGTTAAGGACCTTAACCTGGAGAAGAATGGCAGATTCTTGTCTGCAGACTTTACCCCATGGTAACCAGTTCTTATCGTGGGGCTCAGTCACTCAGTGCTGATGTGTCACCCTAGCAACTGATCTGGGCAAAGGAAGCACAGTTGCCATGGTGAGAGGAGTCAGAAGCTGTTCCCTTGGTGAGTATGCAGCTCTGGATTCTCCTTGAGGCTCAGCCTCCTCTGGGTAGAGTTCATGGCCAGCTGGAGGGGCTCAGCCTTCTGCAGTTGCCCAGTCGAAGCCACCACTTCCTAGCAGATCTATCTGTTCCACTCTTGCCCTCTATCAGTACATTCTCCGACAGTGCTAAGGTGGTCTTTTAAAATTTTAAATCATCATTCTATTCATTTCCTTAAAATCCCCGGTGATTTTCTTCTGCACTTTGTGTAAGAACTAGTACTCTTTACTATTACCTGCAAGGTCCCATATGGTCAGTTCTGGGCCTACTTCTCCAGTCACATTTCCTACCACTAGCTGTTCTCTTTATTTCTCTTATGTGCTATTTAAAACTACAAAATACAATGGCCAAAATAAAAACTCACTGGATAGGCTCACTAACAGAATAAGAATGACAGAGGAAAGTGTTAGTTAAGTTGAAGATGGATCAATATAAATGATCCAATCAGCACAACAGAGAGAAAACACTGGGGAAGAAAATTAGCAGAGCCTCAGGGACCTGTGGGACAATACCCAAAGTTTAACATTCATGTCATTGGAGTCCCTGAAGGAGAGGAGAAAAAGGGTAGTACATAAAAAATTACTTGAAGAAATCATGGCTGAAAACTTCCCACATTTGTCAAAAGCCATAAACCTACAGATTCAACAAGTTCAGTGAATTCCAAACAGGATAAACCTGAAGAAATCCATGTCCTGATACATCATAATCAAACTTCTAAAAACTAAAAGCAAAGAAAAAAATCTTGAAAACAGTCTGAAAGAAAAACAGCACATCACTTAAAGGAGAACAATAATCCAAATGACTGTGGATATTTCACTATAAATGATGGGAGCCAGAAGTGTAATAACATTTTTTAAGTGGTGAAGAAAGGAATTGTCAACCCAGGATTCTATATCCAGTAAAATGCACTTCAGGAATGAAAGTGAAATAAAGATGAAGAAAAACTAATTAATTGCCAGCAGACCTGCTCTTCAAGAATTGCTAAAGGAAGTTCTTTGGATAGAAGGGAAATTATATCTGAAGGAAACCTGAAACATAAGGAATAAGGGAGAGCAACAGAAATGGGAAATATCTGGGTAAATATTATAGACTATTCTTTCCCTCTTGAATCATTTAAAATAGGTATGATGGTTGAAAGCAAAAATTATAACATTGTCTGATAGAGGTTTCAATGTATGTAGGTGTAATTGATTCTAATTGACCACTACAACAGAAGTGGGGGAGCGTAATGGGACCTGTATGCTGGTGAGATTTCTACATTCCACTTGAGATGGTAAAACAGTGATTATAAGTAGACTGTGAAAAGTGAAGCATGTATACTCTGATCCTTAGAGCAACCACTTAAAAAACCATAGAAAGATAGTAAAAAACACAGTTGATACACTAAGCTAGAAACTGTTTCAATAATCCAAAATAAGGAAGAAAAGGGGAAGCACATAATCATGGAGGTTGAGAAGTCCCGTGATCCGCCATCTGCAAGTAGAGAACCAGGCAAGCTGGTGGTATAATTCAGTCTGGGTCCGAAGGTCCGAGAACCAGAAGTACTGATATCCAACCAAATTCAGAAGATGGATATCTCAGCTCAAGCAGAGATAGCAAATTTTTAATGTCTTTTTTTTTTTTTTTTTGCTGCACCACGTGAGGCATGCAGAACTTCACCAACCAGGGATCGAACCTGCACCCCCTGCAGTGGAAGCACAGAGTCTTAACCACTGGACCACCAGGGAGGTCCACATAGACAGCGAATTTGTCCTTCCTCCACCTTTTTATTCTGTTCAGGCCCTCAATGGATTGGATGATGTCTACCTGCACTGGTGATCTTCTTTACTCAATCTACTGATTTCAAAGGCTAACCTTTTCCAGAGACACCTTCACAGGCACACTCAAGAATAACGTTTTCCTAGCTATCTGGGCCTCCCTTAGTGCAGTCAAATTAACACAGAAAATTAACCATCACCGTGAGCAACTGGGAGTGAATCCTGCTGGGGATCCCTGAGGGTCTGTGTAGAACTTAGATTGACCCCCACCAAGGGAAGGATATGCTGAAACTTTTACCCACTAAACTAAGTCCTTAATTGGTTGAGGGCAGCCTCTGAGGATGTTAAATCCCAGATATTTCAAGGCTGTCTTGAGCCTAGGTAGGCAAGTTCCCTGGGCCTTGCAGAAAATCCACTGGATGAGAAGAGTCCCATGGCTTGAGGTGGGAAGCTGTCAGCACATGCAGACATTGTCCACCTGCAGCTGCATGTGGGTGCAGAGACAGGCCAGGGGACATGAAGCAGGGTGTCTATGGAGTCAGCTATGCAGGTGTTCAATAAATATCTATTGCATGAATACATTGTATCTACGACTTACAATACTTCCCTGACTAGTCTTCAATTGCCTTGAGGCAGGAACCATGCATTGCAGTGGCCAGGCACAGTGAATATATGATGGGAAAAAGTAGGGTGGGTGGTAGGGGTCAACCTAGTTAATAAGAACTAGATATAGACAAACATGCTGAGTGTTATGTTTAGCTATGTCCTTAGATGCAAGGATACAGGGGAGAGGACATGCATTGGCAGCATGATTAAGCCTGTATTACCAGAGGAGTGTCTCTTAATTTCTCTGGGCTGTATAAGTGGGTGGGGGCTATGGTCTGAATGTTTAGTCCTCCCTAAATACATATGTTGAAATCCTAACCCCCAAGGTGACAGTGTTTGGAAGTGGGGCCTTTGGGAGGTGATTAGGTCATGAGGGTAAAGACCTCATGAATGGAACTAGTGCCCTTATAAAAGAGACCCTAGAGAGATCTCTTGCCCTTCCACCATGTGAGGTTATAGCAAGATGGGGCCATCTATGAACCAAGAAGCAGGCCCTGACCAGACACCTAATCTGCCAGTGCCTTGATCTTGGTCTTTGCAGCCTCTAGAACTGTGAGAAATAAATTTCCATTGTTTATAAGCCACCAAGTTTATGGTATTTTGTTATAGCAGCCTGAACTGACTAAGACAGTGGGCTTGATACTTTCCCACGTACTCCCATTTGTGAGGATCAAACGAGCTGAGTGTTAAAGTGCTTTGAGAAATATAAAGCCCGAGGTGTGGGACGGCCGGAGTTTGGTTGGGTTGAGCAATGGTGGCTAATCTCCCTGCTCCCAGGGGCAAACTGACCGTAAGTACAAACCTGTTAAATGTGCGTTAGTCTCTGTGTGGTTTCTTGGGGTCTCGAGGGAAGACTTGCCTTCCACAAATGGAAGGAGGACCAAGAAGACACAGCTGAAGGCTTGGGAGGGGATGGCAGTCGTTCCAGCGGCAATTCCACCTTGCCTTTTACCCGCCTTAGAAATGGTCTGTGGGAGGAGGGAGGGATCTGAAACCAGGCTTTTGGTGCAACCAGGGGCTATGCTCTCCGTACCCCGCCATGCCCCAAGCTTCCCTGTGTTCGGATCCCACTTCACTCACCTCAGAGACTCTGGTCGGGTCTAAATCCCACCCATCCTGCCTCCAGACAAGTCTGTAGAAAGAGTTTGCTTGAAAATCAGCTTTAATAATCCAGATTTGGGTCAGCCTGAAATTGCTTCTTGAAAGCACCAGGGAAGGTGTGGGGATGGGAGTCTTCCCCTGAGGCCTTAATCAGCTGCAAGCTTGTGACTCTGAGTAGGGAACAGCTCAAAGACATCCTAAAATGGGAAGAAACGAGGAATTTTCAATGAATACCGTGAGGCAGGTGTTACCACTCCCTCCCTCGCCCACCTCACCCTCCAACTGAATTCAGAACAAGTCTCAATAGCAGTCTTGATCTGAATAAACCTTGAGACTAGTGACTCGGGAACTGTCAGACTGCAGCCCCTTCCCTGGTCCCCATCTCTAGTTCCGGGGATTTTTCCATTAGACACAGGGCTGGTCTGTCCCCTGAGCCTGGAGGAGAATGGCAGCTCCTTGTTTACATACTTGATAGAACCATGGTAAACAGCCCCCATCACAGGGTCAGCCACAGTACCAACGACGAGGTCTAGCAGCCAAGTCAAGCTAAAGAGGCCCCGCTGCCATGGTGACAGGGATGGAGACCAGTGTCTTTGAAAGGGGTGAAGGGCTGGAGCACCTCTGAAGTGCAGGCTGCCTCCGGATGGAGCCCAGCTAGGAGCTTCCCAGCAACGTTGCCATGATCTTAGTCCAAGGTACCAACAGATCTCCCCTGGATAACTCAATAGTCCCAAACAGGTCTACTTGTTTCTACTCTTGTCTGTTTCATAATCTATTTTCTTTTTAAAATAAATTTATTTATTTATTTTTGGCTGCGTTGGGTTTTCGTTGCTGCACGTGGGCTTTCTCTAGTTGCGGCGAGCGGGGGCTACTCTTCGTTGCGGTGCGCGGGCTTCTCATTGTAGTGGCTTCTTTTGTTGCGGAGCACGGGCTCTAGAGCGCAGCCTCAGTAGTTCTGGTGCACGGGCTTAGTTGCTCCGCGGCATGTGGGATCTTCCCGGACCAGGGCTCGAACCCGTGTCCCCTGCATTGGCAGGTGGATTCTTAACCACTGCGCCACTAGGGAAGCCCTCATAATCTATTTTCCATCAACATCAGTGTGTCTTAGAAAATGCTTATATTTTCCTATTCCTTTCCTTTAAAAAAAAAAAAAAAAAAAAAAAATCCCATGTTGGGGAATTCCCTGGTGGTCTAATTGTTAAGCCGCTCAGTGTGGCCAAGAAAAAAAAAATCCCATGATGATTTCCCAGTGCACTTCGAATAAAACCCAAATGCTGTCTGTAGATTATAAGCCTTGAGTAGTCTTGGGCCTCGTCCCAAGCTCATCATGCTGTCTGTTGCCCTAAGAGCCCTACCGTCACACCTAAGGGCAATTGCATTTGCCGTTCTCCCTGCCAGTGGGACTCTTCCTCCAGATCTCCCCCTAGCTGTTTCCTTGTGTCCTTTAGGTCAAAGTTCAGATAGTCACCTCCTCAGACTGTGCTTAGTGTGAAGAGGTCTGAGTTGTGAAGCAGCCCCACCTCTACTGGGGTCCTTGCGAGGAAGGGTAGGGGCAGTGGAAGGGGAAGGCTGGGGACCTGGGCTAGTCCTGCTCCACTCAGTTTCTCAGCTGTAAAGATAGACGGGTACCTGCTTGGTGGGAGCTTTCCTATCTGAGCTCCAAAGAACTCAGGGGTCCTAAGGAGATGCCTGAAAACCTTGCTCAGGGGATTTCCTCAACACCACGGAGGAGAGAAAGGGGGAGGCTGAATGCGAGGGGCTCTGGGACTCTCCCATTTAAGAACTAAGGACAAAAGCATAATGTATATACACATAATGTATATGGATGGATGGGCAAGGGGGAGATTAGGGTCATGTCATACTCAAGATTTTCTTAGAAAAGCAGAGTCTGTATATATATCTATATTTAGATATATGTATATATATATATATATACACATCTATCTATCTATACATATGTATATTTTTTTAAGTTAGAAAATCTCTGAAGTAGATTTCTGCAGGCACCTCAAGCTCTGTGCCTATGCTTGATCTTACAGAACCCCATGCCGCTGGAGGCCCGCAGCCCCTGCATCCCACCGTTGCTGAAATCTGTGTCAAGGTGTCTGTGAGAGACAGAGAAGGTGGGGGCGCCCTCTAGTGGGAAAAGGAAGAATCCCCCTTAGAATCCAGCCGTCCCTGGCAGGCATTTTTTCATACCAATATATGGCCTTTAATCCTCACAGCAACCCCCGAGGGTTGCCATTACTACCATACCCATTTCACAGCTGTGGAAGAAGAGACTTGAAGACCTTAGATAATGGGTCCAAGGTCACAGCTGGGGGGCAGCAGAACCAGGATTGGGCTGGTTCTGTCTGCACTGAAAGCCCTGTTCTTTCCCATCCTCCAGGCCCTCTCTTCCGGAAGGCTCTCCGCCAGGTTCAGTGGAGTCCTATCATTCCTTATCAGCCGACATCTATCCCCTCCTTCACCCTGCCTCCCTCTTTAAACAGGCTCTTGGTGGGCTCAACCTTCCTAGACGAGGCCAGGCCCTCACCTGCAGCAAGGCCTTGCGGGGGTTGGTCATCTCTTGGTTTAGGACCTCTGAAACCACTTCAGTGTTGCTCCCAGTTCACCTTGGTCACTGGGCTCTGAGGGGAGGCAAGGCAGGAATCAAGGGTGAAGAGACAATGGTGAAAGAACTCAAAGGGAAAGAGAGGAGGCCCAAATGAAGGATTTCAAAATCCCTGAGGGAATCTCACCATAGGGAACAACAGCAAATGGGAGCTGTGCTTCCCAGTCTCCTCCCTTTGCAGACATCACTAATGGATCACGGGGTTGCTTCTGGCTGAAATCGGACAGCCCCTCTCTTCATTCTAGTCACTGGACTTCTTTTTTCTTTTTTTTTTTTTGCGGTATGCGGGCCTCTCACTGTTGTGGCCTTTCCCGTTGCGGAGCACAGGTTCCGGACGCGCAGGCTCAGCGGCCATGGCTCACGGGCCCAGCCGCTCCGCGGCACGTGGGATCTTCCCGGACCGGGGCACGAGCCCGTGTCTCCTGCACTGACAGGCGGACTCTCAACCACTGCGCCACCAGGGAAGCCCTATTCACTGGACTTCTGACAGCTCCTACCTGCAGCCCTAACACTTATTCCCTTCCCAGCTGCTCTGTCTACCGGATATGTGTAGTGCACAGGCCTCACACATCTTAGCCTGGTGGTTTTGGTGAGAAAGGCTGCCTGCCCATCCCTTGAGCAGGTCTCTGGGGCATGGAGGCTGGGCATCTGCTCCATCTTCTGAGACTTCACATCTTGAATGACATCATGGTGGAAGGATGGAATGAGTTGACACTTGGGACAGTTTGATGGGCCCATCCCAGAAGCCAGAGTGTGATTAGAATTTCCACTTTCCTCCAAGTGCATAGGGACCACAGGGCACTGGAGGGATCCAGAGTACAGGAGTTTGTCTTCTGCCAACCTCAGCATTTGAGTCCTGTTCTTGGAAACTTAATTAAACTTGACAAGCTTCAGTTTTCTCATCCATGAAATGACTAACCTCATAGGGTTGTTGAGAGAATGACAGGAGACAATGCATGTAGGTTTCTTAGCACAGTGCTGGGCATGTAATAAGTGATCAAATGGGAATTTAATAATGATGCTGTTGTGAGAATCAAATGAGGCTGAGGATGGAAAGAATGCCTTGAAAGCACTAAGGCATTACTTTCACATTAGACACTATGGTTATTAGTAGTAGTAATTCAAACTCAAAGCAGATCTCTCTTCTGAACCCTGCAACCATGAAACTCTGCTTCCAGGAAGGGTCAGACACTTTTCCTTAAGAAATCATTGCCCACTCTCCACCTGCATCTTTCATGTCTTCTATTTGCCATACACTTGGAGCTGCCCAATCTCCCAATTCAGAGTCCAGGATATATGGAGGTGGGTGGAGAGGTTCTGGCTGGGGACCCCGTGATTCCTGGTTCAGGAGCACTTGGACAGCACCAGGGGGTTGGGCTAGTCCCAAGGAGATGGATGCTGGCCTCTTCCAGGGACTTCTAGTCACCTCTACTGTGCTCCTCTAAAGAATCCAGGTAAGAGCAGCTCCCCTATGAAGGCTGGGAGACCACCATTCCTGTCTCACCCAGGGTCTTGGCAGGTGAGGCTCCAGAGATGGGTATGATGAGAAGTCAGGGGAAGGAGCTTTTCATGTCAGTTTGGGAGTCCCTCCCTACCCTTATAGCTGACAGGGCCAGCCTCCCTCCTTCAGCTCTCCCAGTCTCTTCTTGAGGCACCAGCTGCTGGGGCACACCTTTCCAGTATTAGAAGGTCCGGTTGATGACCTCTTGGAGGGGCCTGGTCGACCACGCCTCCAGCTGGCTCTGTCCCTCTACGGGCGCAAGAACGGCATCAGCATGGATCTTGGCCAAAAGCCTTCCAAAGGTCCCGGTTGCACAGAAGCAGCACCCTCTCCATCATCACTCCCAGATCATCCCCCCTCCCTATTATCTTTTCTCTGCTAGCCCTTCACGTTCACCCTTTGCCTCTTCATCCTCTGGGTCTCACTCACCCTTGGCACAGACTTGCAGGGAAGAGCAGAGTCTTTGGGCAATAGGCTGCCTGTGGACCTGTGGACAGACAGGTGAGCAGAGCCTCAAAGGACTACAAAAACTGAATGGACAAACAGGTGGACAGGCTAGGCATAGGGGAAGAAATTCAGCTGCTTCCTGGGAGTAGAGCTGGAAAGAGTTCTGGAATCCTTGGAAGAATAAAGCATGGAACATGGTTTCAGGCAGGTAGGATGGGCGAGTCCAGGTTCTTTTCCTGAAAGCCACAGTATATCCAGCTACACAATGTGGGGCATGAGCTTTCTACTACACAGACTCTTCAATCCAGGTAGATGGGGTAGGGTGGAGGAGAATCCAATATTTTTTTTATCCTGAATCTCTCTCCTCCTCCAGTTCACAAGCAGATTCTAACATTGATGCAAAAATGTGAAGACCCAATAAAAAGACAACCCAATTTTAAAATGGGGAAATAAAGTGTCCATCAACAGATGAATAGATAAAGAAGATGTGGCACATATACACAATGGAATATTACTCAGCCATAAAAAGAAACGAAATTGAGTTATTTGTAGTGAGGTGGATGGACCTAGGGTCTGTCATACAGAGTGAAGTAAGTCAGAAAGAGAAAAACAAATACCATATGCTAACACACATATATATGGAATCTAAAAAAAAAAAAATGGTCGTGAAGAACCTAGGGGCAGGACGGGAATAAAGACGCAGACCTACTAGAGAATGGACTTGAGGACACAGGGAGGAGGAAGGGTAAGCTGGGACAAAGTGAGAGAGTGGCATGGACATATTTACACTACTAAATCTAAAACCGATAGCTAGTGGGAAGCAGTCGCATAGCACAGGGAGATCAGCAAGGTGCTTTGTGACCACCTAGAGGGGTGGGATAGAGAGGGTAGGAGGGAGGGAGACGCAAGAGGGAAGAGATATGGGGATATACGTATATGCATAGCTGATTCACTTTGTTATAAAGCAGAAACTAACACACCATTGTAAAGCAATAATACTCCAATAAAGATGAAAAAAAATGGGGAAAAAACCTGAATGAACATATCTTCAAAGAAAATATTCAAATGGCTAATATGCACATGAAAAGATGCTAATACCATTAACCATCAGGAAAATGCAAATCAAATCCGTGATGAGATACCACTTCACACCCAGTAGGACGACAAGAAGCAAAAAGATAGATAATAACAAGTGCCAGTGAGGAAACTTTGTACACTGCTGGTGGGAATGTAAAAGGGTGCAGCTGCTGTGGAAAACAGTCTGGTACTTCATTAAAAGGTTAAACACAGAGTTACCATACAACCCAGCAATTCCACTCCTAAGTATACACACAAGAGAAATGAAAACCTATGTCCACACAAAAACCTCTACATGAATGTTGACAGCAGCATTATTCATAATAGCCAAACAGTGGAAACAACCCAAATGTCCATCAACTGATGAATGGGTAAATAAAATGTGGTATACCCACATGACCGAGTATTATTCGTTAATAAAAAGAAATGAACTTCTGACACATGCCACAACAAGGATGAACCTTGAAAACATGCTAAGCGAAAAAAGCCAATCACAACAGACTGCATATTGTGTGATTCCATTTACATGAACTGTCCAGAATAAGCAAATCCAAAGAGATAGAGAGTAAATTGGTAGTTGCCTAGGGCTGGGGGATGGGGGGTTAGAGGAAGGAATGTGTAGTAACCACTAAAGTTTATGGGTTTTTGGGGAGGTATGATGAAAATGTTACAAAATTGATTGTAGGGATGGTTGCACAAGCCCATGAATATACTAAACACTATTTTAAATGGGTGAATTATATCTCAATAAAGTTGTATTAACAAGTCACCAATAAATTGTTTAACAAAAACATCTTTTCCCAAACTTATTTTATTGGCTTACTCTTTTAAGTTGATTCATGTTTTTTATCTAAGTAAAATGATTTTAAAAAGAAACTTTGCCACTGTAAATGGAAAACCAGTATCTCTTGACATAGATTGAAGGTGATTATCAAAAATAAAGACAATTAAGAGAGAGAGAGAGAGAGAGCGCGAGCAGCATTGTAAGGTGGGGCTTGGGGAGAGGAGCTGGGCCTTTGAGGCAGAGGTCCCAGGACTTACAGGTAAAGGAGGCGACCCTGGGCACAGTCCCTGCTTTCACCGGTACTGAAACCCTGGGCCTGGCTCGGCAGGGTCTTGGTCTGGAGGTGGCTCCCGAAGGGAAGACCAGGTGGTGACGGTCAAAGGGCCCAGGCACCCGTACAGGACCTGACGCCCCTCGGGCCCATCCAGCACTCTTCGATCCCCCAGGGCCGCAGGAAGTCCTCCGCCTTGGTCTCCAAGCTCAAGGACCGGCGGAGGATCGGCGGAGGGGGAGGGGCGCGAGCGCAGGGAGCCTTCCCGCATCCTCTGCAGCGCCCTCCCGCAGCCGCGCCTCGGGGCTCAGGTCGCGTCGCCCCAACCCGCCTCCCGGGGCTGGAGGGGGAGCCCTGGCGCCTGGCTGGGCCCAGTTCTCATCCCGGGGTCGGGACTGGATGCCCGTTTCTCCAGTGGCCTGGTGGCCTGGATCTACGCCCCTCGGCCCACTCAGGGGTCCCCTCCATTCCTCCTGTCGAACCCTCAGTCTCCCCTTGAGCTTGCATTTCTCGGATCCCACCCCACCATCCGCTTTTTAACCCTCCTCTCCAAGAGGCCCTCTTCCTCTCCCCACCACACAATTTCCCGAGCTTCCGAGCCTTGTGCACCTCCCCCGCTCCCCGCAACCCCGCCTCCTGGGTCGCCCCCGCCTTTTCCCAGCGTTTTTTCTAGGCCTTGGGGACTAAGGGCGTCCCAGCCCCGCCGGCGGCTGTCCTCCGCCACCCCCGCGCGACCGACACACAGTCTCGCCCCACCGCAGCGGCAGGTGGTACCAAGGCCCCAACCCTGGCTCTTCCCTCTGGGTGTTGGAGTCCTGCTTTTAAGTGTGGGCCGATCCTGAATATAGTTGACCCCCTCTCTAGACTCGCCACTGGACAACACCGCCCCCCATCCTCACCCCCCGCACTCCATACCCCTCTTTATCTCCAAGGATTAAAGGGCGGGGTGATATCATCCGTAATTGCACGTCGGTAAACAGCACCTGGGAGCAGTTCTTGAGAAGCAAGGTCCGGTACTCGGTTACAGGTTAAGACAGTGTGCTGGGCCGGCGCGGGGTGTGGGGCGTGGAGTGTGTAAGATTGCCCGGGGTCTAATCCAAGCACTTGCAGGCAGCCCTTTCACTTCTCCGTGCCCCAGTTCCTCAGCTCTAAGATGAGGATGACAATAGGACCTAGCTCCCAGTGTTCTTAGAAGGATTAATTAGTTTAAAACCCATACAGCATTTAGAAATAGGACCGGTCTGACACATAGGAAGCACTCAATTGACGCTGGCCACTACTGTTCCTTGACTCGCCTTTCTGTCACTGTCCCCCCCTAGGAATTGATACGGTTTCTCTCTAAATAATGTTCCTCTGTCAGTCATATTTTTTTTCTAGACCCTATGCCGCTGCCCTTGTTCAAACCACCATCATCTTTTACCTGGTACTGAGACTGCATCTCATCTGGTTGCTTAGAGTAACTGACGACTTAAGGTGTGTCCCGGGAGTCTAGCATAGTGTCTGGTATACTCTAGGTGCTCAGTGAAGGCTTGCTGTTCCACTCTTGCCTCCTTTCTTCATACACTTTCTAAAATACGACTTGAGACACATCACTCCCGTGTTTAATATTCCTCCGCTGCTTTCCTCTACACTTTCCAGGAAACACTAAACCCTGCAAGGCCCAGCAGGATCTAGGCTTGCCTTCCTCTCCAGACATTTCCTTTCTCCTCTTCCTCTCTGTGTTCCAGCCACAACAGCCTCCTTTCCATTCTTTGACCTCCTGAGCTCTTCTCACAGGTGACCTCCCCATCCTCCATCCTCTTTGTTTCAATATAAAGTCCACCTTCCCAGAGAAGCCTTTGAATTTTTCTTCTCCCTGTGATTCATTATCATTTCATGTCCTTTGACACTAATCACTGTTTTATAATGACTAATTCCTTTGTTTCCTTGGGTTTTTTTTTTCCTTCTGTCTCTCCACTGGAGTGTAAGTCCCAAAAGGACAGAGGACATGTCTGTTTCATTGGCACACCATCAGTGTCTAGGTCCAGACCTGAATGCTCAATAATATTTGTTGAATAAATGAAAGAGACTTTGGGTCCAGAGACCTGTATGAAACTTCTCTGCCTTGGTGTTCTCATCTGTTCAATGGGTACCTCATGAGGGTGACTGTGAACATGAATTGAAATGACCCTGTGAAAACAGCCTCATGTTATACGAATACATTGTAAGTCGAATTCTGCTTCACTTCAGCTTCAGACTCCCTGGGATTCTCAGACCTCAGCCCAAGCCCCATGAGTGGGCGGACAACCTTGAAACCCAGATGGGCAGGCCTGGTTTGGTAGAGAATCAGGAGCAGAACTCGTGTGTCCTGCTTCATAGCTCATCAGGGAAAAGGGGTGAGAGACCCCAGCTTTTCCAGGGGAGCAGAGGCTGCCTACCCTGGTGGGGAGAGGGGGCACTCTGGGTCAACCACACCAAAGCAGGACCAAAGCAGGCCTCAGCCTTGGAGGCTCCCAGGAGCTTCCTGTCTGGGGCTCAGGGAGGCAGTGAGCGAGGCCTGGGCCACTGATACTGTGCCTCTTCTTGGATACCCCAGGGGGAGATACTATCATTGTGTTGAGGTCTGCAAGACCCAGACAACAGCCCTTTGTCAGGGAACAGGGTCTTCCCTCAAGGGCATGATCACTCCTGGTGGACTCCCCTGGACAAAGAAGCAGCTCCTCGGAGGTGGATCAGAACTACGTGGGTATCTGGATGTTGAAGAAACCAAAGGCTCTTTAAGAGGGGCTTCTCAGGACACGTGTGTGTTTATATGTATGAATGTGTATCATATGCATGTGTGTTTATATGTTTTTATGTATATAGAGGCTTGTGTGTATGTGGGAGGAGATATTTGTGTGTAACTATATGTGTATATGCCTGTATGTGTGTGCATATGTGTATGTGCAGTGTATTTGCATTCATTATTTATTGCTCTATTGATGCATAACAAATCACCTCAAAGTAGCTTACAACAATAAACATCTATCTCACACAGTTTCTGTGAACTGGGAATCTGAGAAAGGATTAGCTGGGCATTTCTGGCTCAGTGTCTCTCATGAAATTACAGTCAGGATGTCAGGGCTGTATTCATCTGAAGGCCTGACCAGGGCTGGAAGATCCCCTTCCAATGGGACTCACTCACCCTCCTCTTGGCAAGAGGCCTCAGTTCCTTGCCAAGACAGCCTCTCCATATGGCTGCTTGAGTGTCCTCACAACACAGCAGTTGGCTTCCTCCAGAAGGAGTGATTCAAGAGAGAGGGAACAGGCAGAAGCTACCATGTTTTTATAACCTAGCCTCGGAAGTCAGATACTATCATTTCTGTCACATTCTATTGGCCACACAGACCAATCCTGATACGCTGTGGGAGAAGACTACACAATGGCATGAATAACAGGAATTAAGGATCTTTGGAAGATGGGTACCACATGCAGTGTATGCATGTGGGATTGTGTGTGGGGTTGTAAGTGTTTGTGCACCTATATATGTGTGTGTTTGTGTGTATATGTGGGTTTGTATGTATATGTATATAAGTTTTGTGTGTATATGGATGGATGACTATGTTTGGATATGCTTTATGGTATATATATTTATTTGTGTATGTGTGTGCCTATGAGTATACATTGTGCATGGGTGTGCATGTGGTTGTGTATGTGAAGTTGTGTATGTCTGTGTGTATATGTGTGTACCTGTGTATGTGTTATGTTCCTGTATGTGTGTGAGGTACGTATGTGTGTAGGTACATGAATGTGTGCATGTACATGTTGCATTTTTGTGTATAACTGTGTGCTGGTACACACATGCAAAAGTAGAAATGTCACCTATGTGGAGGAAAGCAGGAGCCAGGAGTAGGGGCACTCAGGGGAGGAGTGCCTTTTATTGCTGAGACAGTACATGGACCATAGGGATCTAGAGCCTGGAGAACAAGCTCTTGCTCACATCCAGAGCGTGTAGATTCACGGTCCTCTCTGCATTTGGCTCCCCTCTGTCAAGGCTTTCTTTTTGGTTCATTTTTGTTTGAACATTTCAGTCTTGTCTGAGCTGTGCACTAAGAGAGCAAAGGAAGGGCTGTCTCTAGTCCCTGGAAGCTGAGTTCAGTGGAGAGCAGCGCCTTCTGGGGGAAACCAAGGGAGAAGGGCCAGGGGAAGGAGATTTCCCTGAAGAGCCCAGTTGACCCTCTCATCTGTTCTATGCCCAGGGCTGATCCTGAGCTTCTGGGGTTGATTAGGCAAGAAGGGGGCATTTCATTACTTCTAATAATCGAATCATATTAAAAGCAACACCTCTCGTCTTTTAATTTAGAATGTTTCGGGTGCTAACTTTTGTGTTTAGAGGACTTTGTGCTATTTTCTTTTCCCCTCTTTAAAAAAGTATTTTTAACCTTATGATTGTGAAAAGTAATACAGATGAAGTGGATAAAATATAAAGGTGCAGCTCAACAGATTATTAGAGCGTGAGCGACCATGTCATAATCTCCAGGTGACAGAACATTGCCAATACCCCAGAAACATCTCCTTGTCCCTTCCAGCTTATAACCCTCCCTCTTCCCTCTTTACTCCCAAAGTTAAATCACTCTCTTGACTTTGTGGGCATAATGTCCTTCCTATCTTTGTTGTTATGTAACATAACTAAGTACACATTTCTAAAGAGTAACGTTTAGAAATATAATTTTGTGGTGTATTAGCTTCCTAGGGCGGCTGCAACAAATTACCACAAGCTTGCTGGCTTACAACAACAGAAATTTATTCCCTCACAGTTCTGGAGGCCAGAGGTGGGAAATCAAGGTATTGGGAGGACTGAGCTTCCTCCAGAGGCCTTGTGGAGTAACTTTTTTTTGCCTCTTATACCTTCTGGGGACTCCTGGCATTCCTTGGCTTGTGGCAGCATAACTTCAATTTCTGCCTCCGTCTTCCCATGGTCTTCTTCTCGGTATCTTCATGTGCTCAAACCTCCCTCTCCTTTCTCTTATAAAGACACCAATTACATCTGCAAGACCCTGTTTCCAAATTAGGACACATTCTAAGGTTTCAGGTAGACATGAATTTTTTTGGAGACACTATTCAACTCACTAAACACAATATGTATTATTTTGTGCTGAATTTTGTTCAACATTATATTTCAAAGACTCACTCATATTATTGAATATAACTCTACTGAATATAATACATATATATTATATTCATTTTCATTGCCTTCCATTATGCGATAACATTACATTGCAATTCAGAGTGGAACATACTGTGAAGCTAACAAAACTTCAGCTCAGGGGTCCTCATCTTCACGGACCCCTTCCAAGACTCTGGGAGGAACCCCAGCAATGTGTTCACATGATCAAATCTTTTTGTATGATTTTCAAAGGTAGTATGTTATATTTTCTCATTCTATCTACATCTTTTTCTTGCCTAATTGCCCTGGATAGAAGCTCCAGTATAATGTTGACTAAAAGTGGTGGGAACAGACATCCTTGTCTTGTTCCTGATCTTAGGGGAAAAGCTTTCAGCCTTTCATCATTGAATATGATGTTATCTGTGGGTTTCTCATGGACAACATTTAACAGGTTGAGGAAGTTCCCTTCTGTTTCTGGATGCTGAATATTTTTATCATGAAAGAATGTTGGATTTTATTAAATTCTTTTTCTGCATCTATTGAGATGATCTTGTGGGTTTTGTCCTTAATTCTAAGGACACATGATTAATAATAATTACTCTAACTAATATGGTGTATTACACTGATTGCTTTTCATAAGTTGAACCAAGCTTCCATTCCTGGGATGAATCCCACTTTGTTATGGTGTATATATTTTTTACTTGTTGCTGGATTCAGTTTGGTATTTTGTTGAGAATTTTAGCATCTATATTCATAAGGGATGAATTTCCTCCCTTTTTATGAGACGTCTTTGTCTAGTTTTGGTATCAGGGTACTACTGGTATTGTTTTCTCTTTTACTTTTTGGAAGAGTTTGTGAGAATTGGTGTTAATTCTTCCTTAAATGTTTTCCTGATTCTAATTAAATATTTGCTTTCATACTAAATTTTTTGTTTGTAATTTTGTATTCTTCTACTTAGAGGGTCCTCAAATTGTGTATGTTTCAGCTCCCACAAAACTGGGATCTCTCCTAGTATCCGTTGTACTGTTTATGGACCCTTGGGTTGTTCCCAGTTTGGGACTCTCATAAAAAGTGCTGCTATGAACTTTCTTGCACGTGTCTCCTACTGCCCTCAGCAAATGCATTTACTGAGGGTGTACACCTAGAGTAGAATGGCTGGGTCAGTGAGGATAATGCCAAACTGATGCCCTAAGCTGTTGGCAGTTTACACTCCCACTAACATTGTATAAGAGTTCCTATTGCTCCACAGCCTCACGAACACTTGGTATTGTCAGATTTTTAAATTTCAGTTGCTATAGTGAGTGTAGTAGTGTCTTATCATGGTTTTAATTTGTGTTAGGTTAAACCAAATGAAATTACCGTTTTGTAGGTCAAAATGGTCAAACACAGTCAATTTCACGTGATTTAACCTAATATTTCTCTGATGACTAATGTAGAGCATGTTTTTTATGTATTCAATGGCCATTTGGATTTCCACTTCTTTTATGAAATGCCTGTTCAAGTAGTTTGCTCATTGCTCTTTTGGGTGTTTGATCTTTCCTACTGACTTGTAGGTCTTTATATACTCTGAACATGAGCCCTACGTCAACTACATGCGTTGCAGATATCTGTTTCACTTTGTGACTTGTCTTTTTTTTTCTTTTCTTTTTAACATCTTTATTGGAGTATAATTGCTTTACAATGGTGTGTTAGTTTCTGCTTTATAACAAAGTGAATCAGTTATACATATACATATGTTCCCGTATCTCTTCCCTCTTGCGTCTCCCTCCCTCCCACCCTCCCTATCCCACCCCTCTAGGTGGTCACAAAGCACCGTGCTGATCTCCCTGTGCTATGCGGCTGCTTCCCACTAGCTATCTATTTTACGTTTGGTAGTGTATATATGTCTGTGACTTGTCTTCTAATTCTCTTAAGGATATCCTAATTTTAATGAGGTCAAATCTGCCAGTATTTTCCTTTTGCTTAGTGTTCTTTGTATCCTGTTTAAATCTTCCCGACTGATGTCGTAAAGATATTCCTCCTCTAATATTTTCCAAAAGCTCCATTATTTTGCCATCTATACTTAGATGTAAAATACACTTGCAATTGACTTTGTGTATTGTGGGAGGTAGGGTTCCAATTTCATTTTTTCATATGAACATCCAATTTTCAAAGCACAATTTATTGAAAAGACCCATCTGAATTGCCACTTTTTATCACAAATCACGTATCAGATATTCAGTTGTCTCTACTGGTTTTATTGGTCAGTCTACTCTTGAACCAACAATATGCTGTCTTGATTACTACAGCTTTGTAAGAAGCTTTGATAACTGGTAAGGCAGCCATCTTCTTCAAAGATGTCTTAGCTATTTCCATATAGTATATTATATATATTATAGAATCAGCTTGTCAACTCACACAAAAGAAGAAAAGCAAGGAGGAGGAGGAGTAGAACCCATGACATTTTTATTAGGGTTGCAGTGAATCTGTATATCAATTTGGAGGATAACTTATATTTTTACAATATTGAGTTCCACATCCACAAATAACACATATCTTCCAAATGGTTTGGACTGTCTTTCATTTAACGTTCTCTTTAGAGATCTTGCATATTTTTTATATTTATTCGTAGGTACTTGATTTGTATGCTTTGTAGAAGTAATCCTTTGAAAATTTCATTTTATAGCCATTTATGGCTGGTATATAGAAATAGAATTGATTTTGTACATTGAGTTTTCAGCCAGCTATCTTGATAAACTCTCTTATTCATTCAAATAATAGATCTTTTGGATTTTTCTAGATAACAAATCATATCAAAAGGAAGTTTACGCCTCCCTTTCCAGCCCTTCTATCTTTTATTCCTTTTCTCACTTTATTACCTTGCTAAGGACCTACAGTACAGTGTTGAATAGAAATAGAATAGCAGGCATCCTGGCCTTATCTCAGAAGAATTCTAACTTAATTTAGGTTTCCCCAGAAGCAGACCATAGACAAGAATCTGAAGGCAAGGAGTTTATTTGGGAGGTGAAGGAGAACACTGGTAGGGGTGAAACAAGGAAGAGAGGGTGGCCGATAAATGGGGTGTGTTACCAGGCTTGATTCTGGAGCTTAATCTTGTTGGAGAGACTCTGCAAGACAGTGTAAACTACACACATCAGAGTTATCTCACACAAGACATGTGAGAGCTGGGGTGTTCACACACAAAATCTTGCCAGGCACCGGTTAGAGCTGCTCTGGGGTAGAGAGCATCAGTTCCCTAGCATTTCCAACTGCTATGTGAGTGGAAAACTAGTCAAGCAGCAAGAGAAAGCCTGCGGGCAAAGACGTGCTGATATTGGCAGTTGGAAGTGGGACCAAGTGCACTGAAGTGGGAAAAGTGAGAGACACAGGTGGGTTACCTACAGTGTCTTCTACAAAAACCTTCAATATTATATTTTATTCTATTCTATTCTATTTTATTTTATTTTTTAATGCCCTAGGGTTCCAAATGTCCTCTGTTTAATTCAACAGTTTATTATTACAAGTACTAGTTGCAGTTCCCATAGGATATCAGCAGCTGCCTAGTTCCAAATCTCTCTGTGCATCCTCCAAAAATCATGCAGTTCAACAGGAGAAAGAAGGAAATAAAAATTCTCATTACTGGGACTTCCCTGGTGGTCCAGTGGGTAAGACTCTGGGCTCCCAATGCAGGGGACCTGGGTTCGATCCCTGGTTGGGGAACTAGATCGCACATGCATGCCGCCAACTAATAGTATGCGTGCTGCAACTAAAAAAAAAAAAAAAAAAGGATCCCACGTGCCACAAGGAAGATCCCACATGCCTCAACTACTCAACTAAGACCTGGCACAGCCTAACTGAACAAATATTTTTTAAAAACTCATTACTCATGCTTACAGCGTAATTAGGAGACAGAAAATACTACAGACTTTGGTGGTAAAGTGCTGCCACCTCGTCTCTGCTGTTCTGAAATCCCATTATCCACATCAACACTAGGGAACTCCGTTCCGAAGCAGCCTTCCCTCCCCTCCTGTCAACCCTGCCTGCAAAGGACAGCCCACCCCTGCCTTTCTCAGCCAGGGAGAGGCTTGGTAATTATGATACAACAGCATGCGCGCTTTATCACCGACACACTTAGCACTAACAAATATATACAACTGCAGGTACTTTGAAAAAAATCCACCATATCGGCAAACTACTAGCTAACTTAAGAGACAAAAGGAGAATGAACAAACACAAGAAAGAGAAGGAAGAGGAGGAGGAGGAAGAAAAAGAGAAAGAAAAAAGGGAGGAAAAAAAAGGGAGTGGAGAGAGAGAGAAGAGAGAAATTATAGGGAGAAATTATTAACCAGAGGGGGCAATGAATAATAACAGACTGCTTTAGAGAACTGTGCAAATAAATGTGAACACCGAGATAACACGACTACTTTCTAAAAACATAAAGTTTACAAAAATTGATGCCATTAGAGGTAGAAAGCTTAAGTACACCAATTTCCAAACAACAAAAAGAGAAAGTTATGAAAGAACTTTTCCACAAAGCAGCATCAAGTCCATATGGCTCTGCAGAGGAAATCTACAAATTTTCAAAAGTCAGATAATCCTAATGCTATTTAAATTGTTCAGAGCATACATAAATAAATAAATAAAACCAGGAAAACTTCCAAATTATTTTTATGAAGCACGAGTAACATTAATACCTAAACCTGATAACACACCAACAAACCCTGCAAATCAATCTTATTTATGAATATACACGCAAAAATCCCAAATAAAGTGAAATAAAATGTTGTCAAACACAATTAATGACCCATTAAAAAATAATATGAAGTGACCAAATGGGACTCGTTCTGGGAATAGAAGTATGGCTTGATATTAGGAAAAATCATCAGCATAATTCTCTGTTAATAGGTCTAAGGAGAAACAATCAGATGATTATGTACCAGACACAAAAAGCACATACTGCATGATTCCATTTACATAAAATTCCAAAAAATGCAAACTAATCTATGGTGACAGAAAGCAGATCACTGGTTGCCTGGAGCCCAGGGGTGGAGAGAGAGATTGATTGATTGCACAGGGAGTACAAGGAAAGTTTTGGGGGGTGATGGAAATGTTCTGTATCTTGATTGTGGAGATGGTTTCTCAGGTGTACATATCTGTGAAAATTCATAGAACTGTATACTTTAAATGGGTGCAGTTTCCTGTATGTAAATTATACCTCAATAAAGTTGAAAAATATTTTAAAAATCAATAGCCTTTACTAGCTACACACTGGGAGACAACATCTGTGACGCACATACCTAACAAAGGACTTGGATTCTGAATATATATGTACATACACAAACATTCAGAATATAAGTTCTAAGTGTGTGTGTGTATATTCAATATATGAATCAGTAAGAATAGGATAAACAATTCAATATAAATGGCCAAATATTTGAATAGCAACTTCACAGGAGGACATCCAAATGGCCAATAAGCTCATGAAAAAGTGCTCAATATTACTTATCACAAAAATGCAAATTAAAATCCAATGAGTAATCTTCTCACCTCACACTGTTCAGAATGGCCATCATCAAAAAATCTACAAACAGTAAATGCTGAGAGGGTGTGGAGAAAAGGGAACACTCTTGCACTGTTGGTGGGAATGTAAATTGATACAGCCACTATGGAGAACAGTATGGAATTTCCTTAAAAAACTAAAAATGTAACTACCATATGACCCAGCAATCCCACTACTGGGTATATACCCTGAGAAAACCATAACTCAAAAAGAGACATGTACCACAATGTTCATTGCAGCACTATTTACAATAGCCAGGACATGGAAGCAACCTAGGTGTCCATCGACAGATGAATGGATAAAGAAGATGTGGCACATATATACAATGGAATATTACTTGGTCATAAAAAGAA
>NC_041215.1:120578304-120581246 GCF_002837175.3 Physeter macrocephalus | reverse complement strand
CGGTTCCCCTGCATCGGCAGGCGGACGCGCAACCACTGCGCCACCAGGGAAGCCCCTGGAATATTTTTTAAAAAATGGTTCTGAAGAACCTAGGAGCAGGACAGGAATAAAGACGCAGATATAGAGAATGGACTTGAGGATACGGGGAAGGGTAAGGGTAAGCTGGGACGGAGTGAAAGAGTAGCATTGACATATATACACTACCAAATGTAAAATAGATAGCTAGTGGGAAGCAGCTGCATAGCACAGGGAGATCAGCTCGGTGCTTTGTGACTACCTAGAGGGGTGGGATAGGGAGGGTGGGAGGGAGATGCAAGAGGCAGGGGATATGGGGATATACGTATACATATAACTGATTCACTTTGTTATACGGCAGAAACTAACACAAAATTGTAAAGCAATTATACTCCAATAAAGATGTTAAAAAAAAAAATCCAATGAGTTACCACTACACACCCAACAGAATGGCTAAAATTAAAGAGACTGACAATACCAAGTATTGCTGAGCGTGTAGAGCAACTGGAACTCTCATACATTTCTAGTGGGTGTGTAAAATGGCATAGCCACTTTGTAAAATTGTTTGGCAGTTTCTTATAAAAACAAGCATGCATCTACCCTATAGCCCACCAATTCTATTCCTAGGTATATATCCAAGAGTAATGAGTATTTGTCCACAAATATATAAGAATGTGCATAAGAGCTTTCTTCATCATAGCCAAACAGTGGAAGCAACCCAAATACCATCAGTAAAAGAATGGATAAGGAAACCATGGTATATAAAGGAATAATACTCAGCAATAAAATGAAAAAAAAAAAAAAAAACTACTTCCACATGCAACCACATAGATAAATCTCAAAAACACTATGTTGATCAAAAGAAGCCAGACAAGTTGGAAAAAAAAAAAAAAAGGAATCCAAGAATCTGGACCAAAAAAGAGTATATATGGTTCCATATGTGAAATTTGTGGAATTCAAAAACAGACAAATCTATAGTAATGTTTTGTCAACCTTCTGTATCCTTTTGTTTTAGGTGTGTCTCTTGTAAGGAGCTATAATTTTTTTATCGAGTCTGATAACCTTTGTACTTTAACTAAAATAGTCCACTTATTTTTTTTTTTTTTTTTTTTTTTGTGGTATGCGGGCCTCCCTCTGCCGCGGCCTCTCCCGTTGCGGAGGACAGGCTCCGGACGCGCAGGCCCAGCGGCCATGGCTCACGGGCCCAGCCGCTCCGCGGCATGTGGGATCCTCCCAGACCGGGGCGCGAACCCGGCTCCCCTGCATCGGCAGGCGGACGCACAACCGCTGCGCCACCAGGGAAGCCCCAGTCCACTTATTTTTTAAGTAACAACTTTGAGACATAATTAGTCCACTTATTAATGTTATAACTAGAGATATTTGGGTTTCAGTCTACCACCTTAAGTGATTTCAATTGCTTCACCTCTTCTTTTTTTTCTCATTTCTCCCTCTTTTGAATTTTTAAAATTTGTTCCCACATTTTTACTATAAAAATGTTCAAACATACAAAAAAATTTGAAAAAAAATAGTACAATGAACACCCAGTCTCTCCACCTACAGTCAATACTTTTCGACCTATTTTACTATTTTATCAACTCGTTTTACTATTTTATATCACACACAAATATATACATAATATGGTTTTGCTGAACCATTTGAAGTGAAGTTGCAGAATAGACTGATCACTTTTTATTATCCTATTTCCCTCACTCAATTATTTTGAAGTTATATTCATTTCCTAGGGCTGCTGTAACAAAGTACCACAAACTGGTTGACTTAACACAACAGAAATTTGTTCTCTTATAGTTCTGGCGACTTAGAAGTCTGAAATCCTGGTGTTGGCAGGGCCATGTTCCCTCTGAAACCTGTTGGGGAATCCTTCTTTGCCTCTTCCTAGCTTCGTGTGGTTTGCTGTCAATGTTTGACATTCCTTGACTTGTATATGCAATATCCTGATCCTCCATTTTCACATGGCACTGTCCCTGTGTCTCCACATCTTCTTCTCTCTATGCATGTCTGACTCTGTGTCCAAATTTCCCCTTTTCATAAGGACACAGTCCTATTGGATGAGGGTCCACTATAATGGCCTCATCTTAACTTGATCATCAGCAAAGACCCTGTTTCCAAATAACATCACATTGACATGTACTGTGGGTACTCAAATTCTTTTAGTGGCTTTCTTAGAAAATACAATATGTATCCTTGACTTCAAAGGATAGTATTGATTCCTTCACTCTCTTCCTGGACATTACAAGAAACTTAGCACGCTTTAACCAGTTTATCTCTCCTGAGTTTTGCGCTATTGTGGTCACTCAGTTTAATCATATGTATTTTAAACCCCACAAGCAATATTATTGCTTTATGCATCATATTGTTTTTAAAAACTTAAATGGTCATATTTATATAAAAATTAATTTTCGTATTGGTATCCAAAAATTTGGAAAGACACCAGTTAGCACAATTATTTTGATAGAAGAGTTTATAAGCAGACATTGACTTTTCCTATTTTGATTTTTTTCAGTGATAATTGTTTCTTGGTAATTGTTAACAATTAAGTAACACCAGTGGCTGCTAAGTGAAGTGGATGATGCAGGGCGATGCTGAAGACCGAACTGTGTCCTTCTCTTGGTAGTGCCTGGGAGACATGGGGAGGGATTGGGGGAGGGAAACAGCCTGAGCTGCCCAGGGTGGCTCTGGGGGCATCTAATGCTGAGCACCCAGACCTCGGAGGGCTGAGCTGGGCTCCTGAACTACTCTGGGAAGGGAAGGACTGGGGATGGCAGAAGAAGTGACCTTCCCATAGTGAACATACCATCTCTACCCACTCAGGCATGAGCTTAAAAAAGAGAAAAGAGATATGAAATCAGGCCTCCATCAGCTCCCAGGATTTGCAGCCTCCTCTACCTGTACCCCACTTTCCCGTCTGT
>NC_041215.1:120539005-120577804 GCF_002837175.3 Physeter macrocephalus | reverse complement strand
TAAAACATGGTTTCTGCCCTTGAAAGATGGACTTTTGAAGAGAGAGATTAGACCATGTTTACACATATGCAAAGAATATTCTAAATACATAAAGTATATGTTGTCTGAGAGGAGGAAGAAATAGATTCATTTGGATGAGATCTGGGGTTCATACCAGGCTAGTTTGGGTAAGGTACTTCTGGAAGAGGTGAATCTTGAGCTACAAGTTCAGAGGGATTTTGTACGGTGAATAGCCGGTGAAGGAAAGACACATCTAGGGATTTTATTCATTTATACAATCTGAGAGGCTCTCCCTAAGTGTGGTGGTTTGAGGGAATCCTTCAAAAGCTCTTTGGCATCTGTTACTCTTACCCTGGAAGCCTAAGCAGTTCTGATACTGTACGTTGTCTTCTTCGAATCTTTATTCCAAAGAACTCCTTCCAACTTGGTGTGAGTGAAGCTAGGAATGAAGAGGAGCTTTGAGACAAGGATGATGATACTGCTCGGTGTAAAGAAAGAATAGTCAATGAGCATCTTAGCATTTAGTTTTCTGCAGTACCCGGCAGCCAGGGAAGAACAGAGTGAAACTGCTGAATTTAGTGGGTACCTAAGGAGATGCAAGTCTCAAGCAGAATATCCCCCCCAATTTGGGGTCACTTCTGATACTGAGATAAATAAGGATCAATATAAAGTGGATGAGATTAGCTACCTACAGAAGTAATCCACCCAACTGTTTGTAAATATATTGCTTATGAGATGAGGTTATAGATCTCAAGGGCCTAGGCTAGTACCTTAGGAAGGAAATTATGGCATCTCAGATATCTTGTTCAGAAGATTAGAGCCATAGAATTTTAAGAGCTGGAAGGCACTTTATCAATCTAAGGATATATCAAGCCTCTTTGTTCTACTTATGAGGAAATTAGGGCCTACAAAGGTAAAAGAACTCTTATGTAGAAAAACAGTGGTAGATTTTGGCACCAGGACCCAGAATTTGGCACCAGGACCCAGGGCTCTGAACTTCCAGCCCAGTGTTCTTCCATCGTGTGCCATTGCCTTGCCGCATGTTACACAGCTACACCTGGAACTTTCTGTGGGCAGGAGGCAAGACTGAGACCCATCTATGAGCAGTAGGGAGACTCGTAACTATCTCGTAACTTCATTTGGAGATAGGGAAGTGGTCCATGGCTAGAGAACTCTGCCCCAAGTGCCGCCTCATTTCTTACCCCATATCCCTTTCTTCCAACTCTTCTTCTTGTACACCGCTTGGCTCTTACAAGCAATTTGAGAAAAACTGTTATATAGTTAATTCACGAGGTCTGAGGAGATGTACTAACAGAGGAGCAGAGTTGTATAGAATTTAGGAAAAGAAAAGCCAAGGAGTAACAATTGATTAATTTGTCTAGCACAGTGCCAAAGCAATGCTGGAGTAGAATGAGGATGAATGGCTAGTTTTTTCCGCAGTGTATGTGAGCTATCACATAAAGTCATTTGCTGTGTTTGCCTTTTTTCTGTGTTTAGCAAGTAGCACTCTCAGTGTTTATTCAGCGTCCCAGGAAAAATCAGCTGAAGATACATCAGTCACTGGAATAGTATAGCCCTCACCTTGTAAACTAATAAATTGGTACTTTAATTTCTAAATTGGTCTCTTATGATTTTAGTTAGCATCATTTAATCCTCTAGAGTCTGATTATCCCCAAACTAACCAACGAAAACCAAGTTAAAGACTCTGGACCTTTGGTGATGCCGACAAAGTAGAGACTCCCCATGAGATGCTGCTTTGGCAGCCACTCAGGGCGTCTCAGTCCATGTATCTATATTTCCCTCCCCCAACATTTCTTGAAAACTGTCAATAGTAGGGGCTCATCTGACTCCCTCTTGGAGGATCAAGGTGATTTTAAATGCATCACAGATCAGTCCTCGGAGTGGGTATTGGATGCTGTGCCTTTTGTTCAGTGCAGTAAATGTACACACGGCCCCTTTCATCAAACCTAACATGTACAGTAAGAAATCCTCCCATCAATTTTGGGGCTTTGCCCAGCTGGAGAAGCCCTTTGGTGAAGGGAGGTATGAAGTTCTAACTGGAAGGGGGGATCTCTCTCAGCGCTCTCTTAACTCATAGCTTTCTTTTCTTTGACTTCATCCACCAGTGGAGGAGGGAAATATTGGTGCCCCTTTGACTCTCTTTGTTCCATTTTAGAAAATTTAGTGTCAGAGAACTTCCCGGAGTTTTGTTCCCCTGGTCTAGTGAGCCCTGATATCTCAGAAGTTCGAGCAATTGTTTCTGGCTGTACTGATCTGGTCAGAACCGCCTGGATCAACTAGCAATCAACTGACACACAGACCAATAGCTCCTGTCTCTTGAATCAAATGGCCATTGTACTAACCTCATATCAAGGCTCAGAATGTCAGTTTCCAGCTTGTCCTCATATATAAATATAGGTCTCTCTAGATATAAAAAGTGAGAGAGTCTGTAAGTTGCTTTTTTTTTTTCTATACCCCCTTTCATGGGGAAGGCTAATGAGATGCATATCATTAAAGACCCGATGTTTTGTGGGACGGAGCCTTTTAAACTGGATGTGCCTGGCTTAGTCATGGCAAATATTTACCAAAAAAAAAAAAAAAAAAAAAAAGGGACATACCATATAAAATTAGAGTTCTGAAAATAGTACTGAGAGAGGGAGAAAGAAAGAAAAAAAAAAAAAAAAAACCAGGACAGAAAATACAGGCCAGTCTGTTTGGGGAAAAGGGAAAAAGATAAAATGAGAGAAACCTCGCAGTAAAAACAGCATCTTGGTAAACAGACTATAAAAAAAATTGTGACCTGCTTTCTGGCAGCCCTGGCGGCTGTCGAGCGGGTGAAGGTGGCGAAGCTGGCGTCTGTGTGGACACACGGTGCCCGGGGCGCACGGCTCCCCTGGCCGCGCAGGGCGTTAAATTTAGCCACATAATGATGGGCCTGAGGACAGCCTCTTGTTGACCACACCATAATTACTGCTTCGCTTTATGAATTTTATTTTGCTTATTCTGTTTCCTCCTTCTTTGGCATGAAGGAGGCCTGGAGTGGGGGGAGTCCCGCCCCCACACCCCTCCCCTTACTGGACAAATGAGTCTTCATAGAAGCTTGGACTCTTGAGCCAGCAGGGTAAAGAGTAAGCTCCCTTGATTAATCAGAAAGGGAGGAAGGTTTCCTGGTCCCCAAGGCTCTTGATTGATCATAGTAAAGTCATAAATAGGACTTGCCAGCCCTTCTTCTCAGTGCTCTTGGAGAAAATGTTCCTAAGTCTTTGGTCTTAGAAGGTGCTCTCCTGTGAGTCTGAGAGGTTGACACTCTTACTCTGTTTACACCCCAAGAGCTAGACATGTCAGATATTTGGGTCTTGGGTCCTCACTCCCTAGCTAGCTACTAGAAGTTTAGTTTTGACAACATTCTGCATCATGAAGAGGTGCATTGTTTTATATATGTTAGTCTTGGTGATAACTGGGTTCTTGAATCTGGTAACCTAATATAATTAAGTGACTATTCAGATAACTTAAAAATACTTGTTCAGAACATTTTGTTGAAAGCTCAAATGTTGTTTTTCTTGGGCACTTGTGTAGGTGCTGATTTTCTTGATTTTAGAGTTAAAATAGCATAGTTTGCTAGAGCATACCATGACCTTTGTCAGAGTGGTGCTCTGAGGCTTAGCTTTACCTACAACTCTAGGGAAGGATGCCCTTGGTCTCAGACCAAAAGTACCATATTGAAGAGAGAAAGTAGGCTGTAGAAAGGGCATCGGAAGAGTCATATGGAGTAGGTACTGGGTCATTGGGGGTGAAGTTCTTGAGTGGTGACCTAGGCTGGCAGCTCCCTATGGCCCCACAGTGGCCCTCCAACTGAGGAAGTGGTGGAAAAGGAAAAGCAAACAGGGGTTGTGGTCAGGGTACTGGCTTGTCTCTCACTGGCCAGGACTGTCCTGTTTGTGTGTCAGGAGTGGTTGGGCTCCTCCCGAAGCCAGGCAAGAACGTGTCAAGGAGAGGCTTCTCGCAGCTCTTGTTTTCCCAAAACAAAGGAAACTCCTTGCATTGCTGGAAGTCGCGTGCTTGGATGCTGAGTTTGTTATTGCCTGATAACCTGGCCACCAACTCCTGCCCTCCTCTTCACCCCACACAGCCAGTGGCTTAGTGGGAGCAGCTTCCTGTTCCTCATCCTCGGCAGCAGATTCGCTCTCTTGTACCCAGAAGGGCGGGGGGGAAGAGGAGAGCTAGCTCTCCTACCCCAAGACCTCTCCTCTTCTCTTCCCATGGAACCTTCTAGAACAGTGCTTTTCAAAGTAATCTGACACATGGTCTTACTGTGCATAACTCATATGCAGCAGGTGCCACATGTGACAAGTCCAATAATACTCAAACCGTTTTATACCCTGTTCATTGAGATGAGTCCTCTGAACATGTGTTTGGATGTCATGGCAATATCAGGTTGTTATAAAAGTTTTCAAATGCTTACACTTGATTTCTGTACTTACCTTATGTGTGGGCTGATAACAAGGAGTCCATGGACCAGGACCAGTTTGTTGATAACACTTTGAATAGCATTATTCTAGAACCTTAAGACGTAGTGAGTTTGAGCTATTCCCTATTGGACATAGAGGTCCCACCCGAAACCTGTTCAATGGGGGATGAATCTAAAAATAAATTCTTAAGGAAATTTCAGGCAGTAAGAAATAATCTGATCTCAATTGCCAAGTCATGCCAAAGAGCTCTGACACTCAGGTGGAAGGCTGGGCTAGAGGATTAAAGGTTTCTTTCCCAGTGCCAAGGTTCTGCAATTCTAAGGTTAAATGGTGAGGCCAAGAGATAAAGTTAATGACCATGATGATTTTCCCTTAGGGTATTGATTCTAAGCCTTAAACTGTGGCTCTAGGTGACTTAATGAGGTAAAGAAAGAAAAGAAGGGGATGTTTTTCATACAGTTCATTTGCTAGTCTGTCATTATCATCCAGTTATGAGGTCTTTCTTATACAGATCGATCATGTGTTTGGGCAGCATTATCTTAGCCTTCTGTTAGGAGGCCACCAAATTGTTTCTACAGGTTGAAAGATCTAGGATTGAGGAGAAAAGTAAATATTGGCAGAGTTGGTGGAATTCAAGTAAGAGATAAGAAATGGCCCTTGGGTTAGAAATGTGGACTATTGCCTGGATTACCCGACAGCCCTCATTGGAGAGTGGGGGGTGATACTCAAGAAAGGACAAGAAACCAGATGGAAGCTCCTGATTAAAGTAAATCTGGTCACGTGTTCCTGCTGAAAACTGATCGGTGGCTCCCTATTGACCTTAGGATAAAGTCCAAACTCCTTAGTAAAACCATTATGGCCCTTTATGATCTGGCATCTACTTACCTCTCCCACTCTTTTGCTAGGCCACACTCACCCCCAAATCTACACCCCCAAACCCATCCCAGATCTTCACTTCAGTCGCAGTGAACTGCTGTCAGTTCCTAGAGCCCATTATTCTCTTATCTCTAGTCCTGGGCACGTGCTCTTCCCTCTGGAAACCTCCTGCCAACCGTCAGCAAAACCTTCTCACCTGGATGACTCCTGTTATTGTTTGGATTTCCGTGAAGATGTCACTTCCTCCAGGGAATTTTCCCTGGCCCTCTGAGTTCAGGTTAGTTGCCCTTCTTTTTTTTTCTTTAAGGCCGCACTGCATGGCTTGCAGGATCTTAGTTCCCCTACCAGGGATCGAACCCGGGCCCCCAGCAGTGGAAGCACAGAGTCCTTTTTTTTGGGGGGGGGGGTACGCGGGCCTCTCCCGTTGCGGAACACGGGCTCCGGACGCACAGGCTCAGCGGCCATGGCTCACGGGCCCAGCCGCTCCGCGGCATGTGGGATCTTCCCAGACCGGGGCACGAACCCGTGTCCCCTGCATCGGCAGGCGGACTCTCAACCACTGCGCCACCAGGGAAGCCCCCTAGTTGCCCTTCTTATGTGCTACTTTATTTGTTCTTTCATAGGCCCTATCAACACTGCATTGTACTTACTGGTTTCTCTGGCTCCTTCCACTACATGGTAAGTTCCCTGAAGAGCAGGGATATTTTCTTTTTTAAAATAAATTTATTTATTTTTTATTTTTATTTTTGGCTGTGTTGGGTCTTTGTTGCTGTGCGCGGGCTTTCTCTGGTTGCGGTGAGCGGGGCCTACTCTTCGTTGCGGTGCGCAGGCTTCTCGTTGCAGTGGCTTCTTTTGTCACGGAGCACGGGCTCTAGGCGCGAGGGCTTCACTAGTTGTGGCACGCAGGCTCAGTAGTTGTGGCACACGAGCTCTAGAGCACAGGCTCAGTAGTTGTGGCTCAGAGGCTTAGTTGCTCCGCGGCATGTGGGATCTTCCCGGACCAGGGCTCGAACCTGTGTCCCCTGCATTGGCAGGCGGATTCTTAACCACTGCGCCACCAGGGAAGCCCCTGAAAGCAGGGATATTATTGGTCTTGTTTAACTTGTCTCATCCGTTGTAAGTACTCAGCAAATTTTGTGGTGCTATGTATTCTGCAGAGAATTTTTGCCTTTGTTATTTAATTTGATTCTCATAACTATCTGGTGAAATGAGCAGGTTTCATTGAGGAAAATTCAACATAATATATTGATCACCTACTCAGATTTTTAAAAAGGCTAAAAAGAAAGAACAAATTTACATAAAAATATTTTTCACTCCACTAGTGCCACTTCAGATTAAGGAGATATGATGGATTGGCTAAGAGAATTAAGTGACCTTGTGTCCCACAAGTAATTGCAGTTGAAGCCAGAACCTCATCCTTTGACTTTCTAGTACAGAGCTTTTTTTCCACTATCTCACACTGTCTCAGAGACTCTTGTTCTAATGAAATATATTTCAGAAGGGAGGATACTCAAAGAGTAAAAAGCATTCCTGTAACTCTTCTTAACTCTGCCCATTGAAACACAGGTCTGAAATTATAGAAAAAACGGCCAAGCACCAAACTGGAGTATTATCACACAGAAGGTCAAGGAAAACTGTTAGGACCATGGGACATAGAAATGAGCTGAGACGCAGTTGGAGGGGAATCCTCTATCTTGGAGAAGGATCTGTGAAACACTGACCTTTTCAGCTGCCAAAATGTTTCCCTTGGGGCCACCCTGGGAACAGGATAGCCAAGTGGGATGAGAACAGAACTGGGTGGGATACTTGCTAGCCCTCTTCCAGCTCTAACAATTTCTCAGCCACTGGACAAGTAAGGCAGAGCTAGAACCATTAAGGTTGCCTCTCAGCCCTTTTTATCCTTCAGCTCTTGGGAGCTGGAGGGAATTGGTATCACCTAAATCAGCGGAAACCTAGTCTGTAGGCAGAGCTGGCCACAAGGCTAGGTTCAAAATTATTCCTGCGCCTTGGCCTTTGGGCAGGGAAGAGCGTGGCCCGGGTTCTCTCACCAGCAGGGATCAGTAAATTCTAGCCATATAGGACCCAGACGCTCTTTGTCCAGCAATGTTTTCCCAGTGTCTCCTGGGGAGTGATTCAGGGCCAAGGTGACAGTGGGTTTGGAGCCTAGATGAAAGGATCGCGGGGACCACAAGACAAGATCCCTTGTGTGGTGGCCAGCCTGAAAGAGGGGGGAGTGAGTGTGTGTGGAGGTCAGTGACGCAATCCCCCTGGCTTGCAGCTATGGAAGAGAAGGCTCGCGGTGTGTCTCCTTATAAAGAGGCCCTTACCACATGAAGCAGGGGTGAAGGTGATCCCACTGTGAGTCACCCAGGAAGGGACGCCATGTGCCCAGAGCCCAGAGGAGAAGACTTGTGGATTTCCCACTCTTTCCTTCTATGATTTTATGTGTAATATGGGCTGGTTTAGTCACTCAAGCTGCGCTGCTTCTCTTTCTGTCTTCGAATCCATTCTGTCTCCTCACTCTACACCATCCCTGATGTGTGTAGACTCTAAATCTATCAATTTGCTCTTGATTTTTAATAGTTGTTTTTTTTTTAATCTGAAGTTTGATATCTGTTGATTTCAAGAAACCCAAACCATTACTAATTGTGTTTGCCTTTGAAAAGATGGTCTGGTGGCTCTTTGCCAAGCATGGGTGTTCTTAGATTGTGTTTGCTTTCCTTCTTATCTTCAACCAAGGCAGGTTCATATCCTGGCCTGGAATCTGAAGAGATTCTAGGGGCCCCCCGGATCCAATTGCCCCTCAGTTGAAAGCGACTCTAGGTCTGGCCTTTATTGAGGTCTGGGACTGCAGAGAGCTCTGGGGAGTGTCCCTGTAATCAGCCAGCCACCAACCCCACACTGCCTTGTAATAAAGCAGCTCTATATTTGTTCTGTTTATAGTCTCCTCTGTAATAATGCCACAGCCCTCACTGCTCTCTCTTTGGGGAGATTTTCTGGGTAATAGGAAATTTTAAAATGTTAAAGAGGGTTGTAGACTCAGAAAATGTTTTTATCTAGGATGTGTCTCAAGTTGGGAAGGTGCCCGGGAAATCCAGGCAGCCAGTGAGAGCTCGTGGGGAGGAGTGTGCTGTGGTGAGTGTGTTGTGTGTGAGACGCTGTGGCCGTAGGGACCATGCGTGAGGGGGGGGTGCGTGGGCCACGCTGTGGTTGTCATACGTGTGAAGCGCACCGCGCTCTTGGTGGCTGCAAGTGGAGTGTAGGGTCGGCACGGGGAGTGTGAGAGGGGCTGCAGAGGGGAGAGTGCAGTGACAGAGAACCCTGTTTTGGCAAACTTCAAAACTGTCAGGTATGTTGGATGGTGAGATGTACAAGGTTAGCCTCAGAATAGAACCTTTTAGAGTTCACATTCCATTCATTCTTTCAACTGCCGTCCCCTGTACTCTGGTCCCCAGCCTTTTCAGGCCTCCACACAGTTCTGCGGACATTCCTTCTTCTTCCTTCCCAGTCCTTTCAATTTCTCATCTCTTTCTTTGTTAACCAGGAAGAAGTCAGAGGCAGACTGTTCTGGAGAGGGAGTGGAGCCACCTTGATTGGGGCTAGTGAGAGCCAGCCAGGTGGCCCAGGCTGACCCTTTGAAGTTGAGCTACGTGATGAATACTGGGGGTGCTGTTGCCAGGGCTCTTGCGAACAATTCTGATTCCTCTCCCTGCCCCCGGCCCACCCCACCCCCTGGATTCTATAAATACTTTATTATATGGCATTAGTAAAGCTTCAAGTGTTTCTTTTTATTAGAGCTACATAATATGGTAATTGTGTGACAGAACACAGCTCCGTGAGCAGTCCCCACCCTCTTCCTAGGTGTGGCCTCCACCACCTCAGCTGGGGTTAGGCCCACAGGCCTCTCTGTTCCTCTGGAGTATGTGCGAAGGGGGTGGGGTCAGAGGTGCAGACAGAGCTGGGGGTCAAGGCCTTTGGGTAGGATCAGGCAAGAGGAGTAAAGAGGTGTTTTCTAGTTTTAAGCAAAGTCTGTTTTGCTGTGCGAGTACAGCAGGAATCCTATTATTAGCATTAATTCCAATCCTCGCATGGGGCACTTAACCTGCCTTTCCTTTTAATAGTATTGTCATGTGCCATAGAAGTAGGTTTTGAGCTTAGACCCAGGGCCAGTGGTGCCTGGGTTTCTCTGGTCAACTTGATTCATGGTACTTTTCCTTTATCTATGTATTTTTCATAACAGTCATCATTCTTACTGGTGTCTCCTGGGTTCAGAATCTGTAGGTGCTTAAGGAACCCGATCCCTCTTATCTCTTGCTCCTTCAATGTTAGAACATCTTTTCTCTTAAACCCGGGTCATTGGTCTCTGTGTCTGCTTGTTTCACGGAAGGTGTAGGGCTGGAAATTCCACAGCCTCTAGGTCTTTCATTACTGTTAATGTGTGACCTGCTAACTGTGTATTTTGTTGCCTAATTGAGCCTTATTATTTGATTCTGGTTTTTGTCCAATGAGATCTGACTTTGAACCTTCCCTACCCCTCTACTGTAGCTCTTGATCTAGGTCAGGGTATCCCTACCAGTTCTTCTCTGAATTGAGTAGGACTTAGTTTCTGCATCCTTACTTCTGTAGAGCTTGAGAATTGGGGATTTCTGCCTGGGTAGCAGCTAACAGAGTCCTCAGTGCCAGGGACGTGGGCACAATGTTTAGTCCTTTCTTAACTGCCCTTGTGCCCAGGGATTGCATAGGGGCCAACCCCCAACTAGACTCTGCCGTTCGCTCTTTACTCGCCACGGAGTCATATGGGCATATGCTCTTCCCACCTTTTGGGACTAGCCAAGGTTAATATTAGACCTTCTAGCTGGGCTGCTGTTCCCGAAAGCCACAGGGTGTTGTTAATATTCATGTGACCGCAGAGGCTCATCAATATTCATGAGGTATCTGCAGCCTTCCATCGGGCCCTTAGCTTGGAGAAAACAGGAATGATTAGAGTTTCTAGAACTTAAAACTAGCCCTATTTCCTGGAGTCTCTTGAGGAGAAGGCAAACCTTAAGAGTAAATGTCTGGGCCAAGAGAAAAAGGAATTTTCATGCCAATATCCTGAACTGGTCTGACAACTTAGCGGAGTTGTGCTGGATGGCTGTTGTGCATGCCATCGTCCTTGTCCAGTGTGTATTGAGTACTGCTGGGTTTAGGTTCTTTTATGAGGTACTCTGTGGAGTAGGAAACTAGCATTGGTAAGTACTCAGGGAGTGCTAGGGATACAGTGAGAACCGCCATGATTCCTGCCCCAAGAAGCACGTGGAAGAGAAGGGGAGACAGTTAGGTATACATATATCTATTATCCAAAGTGAGAGTACTGTTCTGGAGACATACACAAAGCGCTGAGTGAAGACAAATGAGGAAGTCGGCCTCTGTGAGGAAATTAGCGAAGGATTTCCAGGGAGCTCTTGAAAGGAAAGAAAAGTAGAATTTCCTGCGATTCCTTTAATAACCCTCAACAAGGTGTAAAGCCCCTCTAAATGCCACCTCCCCCGGGTGCCCTGCTTACCAGCCTTGCCTGCTACACCTTTTGTCAGGTGCTTCAGCTATTCCAGTATCTTATTTAATAGAACTTCTTTCCTAGAAAGTATCCTTCTACTTCCTAGGTGGGAAAATTTCCCCTTTATTTTCTGAAAGATTTAACTAGTAAGAGCTCCCAACTGTGATATAGTTTTTGGCATAGTTTGGTTATTTAAAAAGATGAACATAATTCCAGATTGCATAATTAAAAGAAGAGTAGGAGAGCCTGAGGCCACCCTTCCATTGTATTTAGCACTAGTTGGCCACTTAGGATTTTGGTGTCATGTTTTTTTTTTTTTTTTTTTTTTTGTGGTATGCGGGCCTTCCTCTGTTGTGGCCTCTCCCGGCCGCTCCGCGGCATGTGGGATCCTCCCAGACCGGGGCGCGGACCCGGTTCCCCTGCATCGGCAGGCGGACGCGCAACCACTGCGCCACCAGGGAAGCCCTTGGTGTCATGTTTGAAAGATGCATGGGGCCTTACTGCCCACAGGAAGATCAGGACAATAATAAAAGGGATGGAAACAGAATTTTAAAAAAAGTATCCGGCCTTTCCCGGTGGCGCAGTGGTTAAGAACCTGCCTGCCAACGCAGGGGACACAGGTTCAAGCCCTGGTCCAGGAAGATCCCACATGCCGCAGAGCAGCTATGCCCGTGTACCACAATTACTGAGCCAGCGCTCTAGAGCCCGCGTCCCACAACTACTGAAGCCCGCGCGCTTAGAGCCCGTGCTTCACAACAAGAGAAGCCACTGCAATGAGAAGCCCTCGCGCCGCAACTAGAGAAAGCACGCAGCAACGAAGACCCAATGCAGCCAAAAATAAAAATAAATTTATTTAAAAAAAAAAAAAAGAAAAAAAAAGTATCCAAGGAAAATGGGATTAATTAATTGAGAGAGTAGATTGAGTGGTAGCTCATTCTTTTAAACATGAAATTTTATCATCTGTAGGATATGCTTTCCTACATTTCATACACGATATTACAAGAAAGAACTTGAATTATAGCAATAAGGATATAGTTGAGGTGGAGAGAAGAATTTTTTACTTGACTGTAATGTTACCAGGGAAGCTTTGGAAACTACCCCCCTAGAATTCTTTAAGACTGTTTCCCTAACGACAGATGTCGTCCCTGCTTGGAAACAATTGGAAAGCAATAGGAGACGGCATGGCTGGCCCTAAGATTCTATGGTTAACTCTCTATTCCCCTCGATTTGCTGGTTTGTACTACAGCCTAGCAGAAGTTTCTCCCTCTTCTACCAGATGACAATACTTTTTATGGAGCCCCACATATTTCCTATGGTGACATATGGGGAAATACTTGCATATAATTTAAGCTGTCAATCCCAGGCATCCCTCCATACTTTCTACTAAAGACCTACTAAATCCTTCTGAGGTTTGAGGAAGCTGACCTTGGAAGCTGACATGCAGTTCCTAGAGTTAGGTCCAGGAATGGGTTTTAGGAAAAAAACATTTCTTCATAAGGAATATGAGGAAGGAATAATATTAACAGTTCTTTTTCTATACACATTCATTGTCCCACTCTATATCCTTCCTCTTTTTAAAAAAATTTATTTGTTTATTTATTTATGGCTGTGTTGGGTCTTCGTTTCTGTGCGAGGGCTTTCTCTAGTTGTGGCAAGCGGGGGCCACTCTTCTTTGCGGTGCGCGGACCTCTCACTATCGCGGCCTCTCTTGTTACGGAGCACAGGCTCCAGACGCGCAGGCTCAGTAATTGTGGCTCACGGGCCCAGTTGCTCAGCGGCATGTGGGATCGGGAAGCCCCTATATCCTTCCTCTTATATTTCTTCATTCTGTCTCTTTACAAAGTCTGTTTACATTTTTTCTTGATCTTTGCTGTTCACCTAGATATTCTTTAAGATGGGTGAGAAATTGCTAGATTACCTTAAAGAATCAGATAAATGATGCTAAAATGGAGGCTTCATGAGAGCTGGGTGCTTGTGTGTCTTATTCACCACTGTACCTGCAGCTTGTGCCTTGTTCATAGTAGGTGCTACAGAAATATTGTTAAATGGATGAACAAATGTTTATATTTGTGAGATGAACTGACCGCTCAATGAGCATATTGCTTATTAGAATGTTTGCCCAGACCATAGTGAGGACCACAGGAATGGTAGAGCAGTGTGAAATATCTAAGTCATTGCTCGTTGGTGACACTGCTTTCATTCTACTGTTTGATGACAAAGGATCATGTCATCTTGGTGCAAAATTAGAATTTCTACTTAAAACCAAGAAAACCAGACAGTGTGATACAGAAATATTTTTAAAATATATGGAATTTATTAACTAGCGAAAGGGCTTGTTGAGTGTTCACGGTTCTCAAATCAGCAAGTCTCTTGGAGAAGGAACCTCACAGACTAATGGCTGTTAAGACTGGAACTCAGAACCCACTAAGAAGGTTCTGGCTAGTTGGGGTTCCTAAGACGTCAGTCCAAAGGAATGGGAGAAGCGTGGAGCCCTGGACTTGTCCATTGTTTGGATTCTGTTCCTTTGGGGCTTGTGATGAATTAAAGAAGGTGAATTTGAGGTCCATGCAGTTTTAGGATCTAGTGTACTCAGCTGTCAGGAAAAGACAGCAGGTGGCGCCAAAACATTGTCCTACTTCTCACGCTGGCTTGGGGAAGACACGACGTGGAGAGAGGGAAGGGTTCTCTTGGGGACAGGGAGGGGGGACTGGCTGCCCCGGCTGTTGCTCAGGTAGGAAATCCTTGCGGGCTCAGTGTCTGCTCGCTCCCCCTCACCCAGGGACTGTACCTCCAATGTCCTACTTTGACCAGAGGTTTGGTGAGGAGAGGGGGATGCCAGCAAATCCAAGAGTGGAAGAAGAGCTCACCTTCTGTGCCTGGCAAGACTGTCTCCTACAGGGCCTGTTTCTACCAGATGCCGTGGGTTCTGAGGCTCTCTCCTCATTCTGTGAGCCTTTCTGTGAATTTCTTTCTATCTTTCGACAGATGCCCATCTTGGGATACCTTTCTTATTTCGGGACACTTTCCTCATGGGTAGATCTCTTTTTTCGACCTGTCCCCACCCCAGTTTCTCTGGGAGGCTGAGAGTGGGGTTAAGGGAGTGGGGAATGGAGAACACTGTCCCCTGGATGAATTTAAACTGGAGATGCTGGTCAGGAGGGCAGAGGAGGACAGGGAAAGCTGGTTCCTGAGAGGCTCTTTGGTTCTGAGAAGGCAGCAGGACACTGTCCAGACTGTAGGACCCCAAAGCCAGTGTTAGAAGTCACCTCAGGATCTGCCAAAACTCAAAGGCTGGCTCTTTGGCCTCCAGGTGTTGGAGCAGGCGCGGCTCCCCAGCCCTGACTGATTCCCACAGCCCAGTCGTTAGCTCTCTTCTACCATTGTCCCCGACACCCCTGCTTTCCCCACTCCCTTCGCAAACCCGCCGGGCTGTCTCCAACCTTCATTCCTTGAGCTTGTTCCTTGGGCCTCCCCCCTTCCCCGGGGCGGGTTTAAGGGCTGGGCGGAGCTGTCCGCCTGAATCCCCTGTGGCCCCTTTGGTTCCTGGTTCTATATATATCCCTGTCCTTCTCTGCTCAGGGTTTGATACGGCTTTATGGGCATTTCCATCCGCTTCACAGGCACAGCCATCACAGAGGCGTGTTTCACCCGAGAAACCTCAGCGGAGCCTGGCCTGTGGCACGGACTCAGTCTGGCCCCTGAATCAAGGCTCTCTTCTCTCCCTGCTCTCCCCCGTCCCTCCCCCTCCGTGTCCCCACTACCTACCCCCAAGTGAGTAACAGAGCTCTGGGGAGCACTCAGCCTCATTGGCAGAGCGTTTTGGAACTCCAGAGACTCATGGAGAATTCTTTAGTGTCCATTTCTCCACTCAGTTAGCTGGGGAAGGTATGAACCCTGACTTCTGGCTTAGACTCTGCTGTAATAGGGCAGTCAGGCGCTTCTTGAAGAGAATGGAACCGAGTAGGAGGTTCTCTTGAGGCATATGAAGAGAAAGAAGAAGAACCTTTATGAACTGAGGCCGGAGGAGCCAACGGGGGCCTAGTGAGGAGGGTCAGGAGCAGAACTGGGTCATATGAGTTCAAAGTGATGAAGTGACAAGGGTACTCAAGACAGTGGGTAGGAACGAATACTCCCCCTGGGGCTTCCCTTTTGGCTCATTCTCTGGCCAGGAGATGAAACAGTGGAATCTGGTTTAGAAAGGGAAGGTTTTCTTAGAATAAAGGGGAAACCTGTTCAGCAGGCTAAAATTTGCGTGAGGAAGCAATAGAACCCCCCCGCCCCGTTTTAGGATGTCTAACATCCCCAATAATCATAATAGCTACCGTTTTGGGGTACTTCTTGCGTGCTAGATCCTCTGGCTATAAATCTTGTTGCTCTTCACCACCTTTTTATGAGTTGGTATTTCCCATGGTATGGAGAGTGAAACTGAGATTCAGAGAATGTAAGTTTCCCGAAGTCACATAGCTAATAAGTGATGAAGCCAGCTTTCAAAGTGAGTCAGCTAAATCCAAAGCCCATGCTCTTTCCACTACGCCATGCTGCCTCCCTAAGGAGCCCATAAGAAGGTGATAGAGCTGCTTCTGACTTAGTTTGTGGTCTGAATAATGTTTAGTCTCTTTATGTTATTTAAAATTTCACATTTCCACGTGGTTCTCTAAACCTGACACCTGTGTTTACTCGTGAGTTTCCCTGACATTCTGGCTGATTCTTTGAGCCTGGGAATTCCCAGGGCACCGGGATGCTTGGCTGTGCCCCATGAAGGATTGGCACATCTGGGTGTGCGTCTCTTTGTTATTATCCAGCTGAGCTCAAGCAAGAAGGCAGCTCGGTGTTATTGCCTAGAGGGCTTCATCCGTGGCTTATAGACATCTGTCCATTTGTGACTCTGCTGTCCAGAGTGGCCTGGCTAGGTATTTTCTTTTCCCTGCGATGTTTACTGTTCTTTCATGGGATTTCAGATTTCCATGATGGTGGAAGGCTTGTAAAATGTAGGCGTGGGGAAGGGTTACTGTGGCAAGAGCCTGGGCCAGGCCAGGTCGAGCCAGCAGCACAGACAGCTTTTATAATGGTGTGCAGGGCTAGGAGGTTTGTAAAGGCGACGCAGGCAGATAGGGGGATAAATCATGCAAGCAGTGGGCAGGGTGGTGAGCCGAGGTTAGGAATTAACTTTGTGTTGGATGGAGCCCAGGTTGTGGGATGGGAAGAGAGGCCTCTCCTCTTTTCCTCTCCTCTCAGCTCTGTTCTTTGCCTCTCCTTTCTGTTGGCCCTATTCACTGCAGGCTGTGACATGTTTGCCCTAGCCCTTCCTGTCCGTCCTCCAAGTTGCCTGAACTAAATCAACAAAGGAGAGGGTACCCCGGAGCAAGGGAAGAAAGTACTTCATGCTTCTACCGATCAAACTGCTTTGTTCTATTGCAAATATGGAATGGAACTAGCTGACCCCTTCCTTCCTATAGCCATGTGTGTATGAGGGTGCCCATCCCTAGTTCCTTTCTGCTTGTTCTCATGCCTTATGACTTTTACCTAGAAAATGGACCTGAATCCTTCAGGATCGTAAAGAAAGCAGAAAATACTCTTCCAGCTCTTCTCAGGTTCCCCATCTTGATGTCTCAGCCTGCCTGAGCCAGGGTGTAGACCTTGACTGTAGACAGCCCTCTTTTGAGGGCTGAGGTGAATCCAGGTAGCTTCATTCAGGAATTATATTCCATGACGGCCTGTTTTTTCTCGTGAGGTCTCTGTGTCTCGTGTGTGGAAATGAGGAGGGAGCTGGGAGCAATGCAGAGTCAGGCCACATGAGTGGTCAGAGTGGACTTTGTAAAAGAAGTCGAGGTTCAATTTTCTCTGAAGACTTGTGCATGTGTATATAGTGGCTGAGAGCTAAGAGGTGGGCGCTTATTGCAGGGATAGTGTTTATAAGCCTCTTCAGGTCAGAGCTACATCTGTTACGATCTTTATTCCTCCATACAGCCTTTCGTGGGATGCTTTGCAAATTGCGAGTGACCAGTAAATGCTTCTGACTATGTGCTTTGGCTCTTGATTGGCACGAGCGGCCAGCCCCTAGGCCCTCTTCCTCTGTTGCTCCCTTCCCCTCCAGCATCTCTCACCATAAACTGTCCCTCTAATCATCACAGCTTTCAAGTGGATGGCTCAGCCCAAGCGAAAGTCATTGACTGCATTTCTTCCTCCCCAGATCTGTAATAATAGCACTGCCACTTTTCTTTCTAATTAGGCCCTGATTGAAAACTGGTTGCATTCAGACTTTTCTCCTTCTGTTCTGCTTTTTAGTTCCAGTGGTGGAAAAATATTCAGCTGAGGTTTGGGTTTTTCCTTTCTCCCCCACCCCACCCCACCCCTGCCTTTTTTTCTTCTCCTTTTTCTTCTCCTTTCTTCTTCTTTTTCTTCTTTTTTTAATATGGTGGGATTCTTTTGGAAAAGCTATCCCCAGCCTCTTGGATTCCCCACTCACAAATCCCAGCCTTCTTCTAGAAGACCAGGTCTTTTCAAGCGGTTTGCGTTGAACATGTCGGAGCCCCTAATGCCTGTGACAGTTTCTGTTAATTATAGACGCTCTTTCCCCCTCTCACATTAGTCAAAGGAGTTTTGTGTATTTTAACAGCACTTTCCCTTGGCTTGAATAAGACTCTGTTCAGACATTTCCCAGGGCTGGTGAGTCGGCAGCACTCACTGGTACCCGGTAGCAGTGTTTCCTTATTTACTTCTCTAGGGGCTTCAGAGATTACCAGGGAAGGATGCTTCCTAATGTGCTTGAAATTTAGTTGTTTCTGGGTAACAGACATAGTTCTTACACAGTCAAAAACTTCTGCAGTGTCTGAGCCTCAGACAGGAAATAGATGTGCACTTGTGTATGGAGATGTTCTCCAGGTCTGTGGGTCCCTTCTTTGTGCTTTTCACTTTGCTCCCAGCCTTATACAGGCCCTGTGTAAGAGTCCCCGTCTTGACCTTACTGTTGGGCTACATCAGAGCATTTCTGGGGACCCTGGCTTCATTTTGTATTTCTTAGGCCTGAATAAGCATTGCTCAGAGGCCTGAATAGGCCTTTGGAGCATTTCCAGAGCTGTCATCTTTGATATTAAAGTGCCCTTCTGTCTTGAAGCCCCCAAGAAAGACATTTTGCTTGCTTGGTCAAGCTGAGGCATTCTAAGTGGGAATCTGCCCTGGCACGTGATCTGCTCAGGGGCTGCTCTGAGAGGTCAGTCTCCCAGTTTGGCTAGGAGAGAGCAGGAGATCACTGAAACAAGCAGTATTCAACGAGAAATCCTAAGTGGGGCTGCATTTTGCTGCATTCCGTTGAATTTGGGCAGCCTGAATTTAGTCTGAGAGGGGATCACCAGGGTCTCACAGGTGAAGCTGTGGGTAGAGGGTCAAGACACCCCCTCATCAAGCATCTTTGGACATGTCACTTCTAACTGCTGGATAATAATCGCTTGTCCCGTTGTGCCCTTTATTATTTTCTTGGAGGTTTACTTAGCTGTGAATTTCTCCTTAAGGATAGTTTAATACTCCAAAAAAGTCCATCCTCACTCTAAGTGCCAGTGCTCCCAGGAGAAGCCCTGAACAGAACGTGTCAGTCTGTCACTCTTCAAGATCCTCCTGCCTCAATGCTCTCATCCAAATAAAATCTGCTTTAGACAGGCAGGTGTCTAGGCTTGGATAATGGTACCGGAGCTGGAAACAAGTATCTTCAAAAGCAAACTATTCTTAAGGAGAAGTTAAGAATAGTTACCTTAATTATGGTAACATCTATTTCCCTTTTTCTGGAAGTAGGGAATACTTGAAAACAATATCACTTCTGAGTATAGCTTAATAGGTAAGGAATCTTAGGCTCCTGCAGAGAAGGTCCGCTAGCTCAGCTAGCTTGGCTTCTCCAAAGTTCACAGAACTCTTTCCTATGAAAGAATAACAAAAGCTCTTAGAGGCCCTGAGTGGCTGGACCTGGGGGCATATCACTTCTCTCTGTCCCTGCAGAAGGATAAAGCCATAGGAAGAGGGTTATGGAAATTCACAATTATTCCATTTTAAAATAAGTTCTTGGATCACAGTTCAGGGAAGCTGGTTCCCCACGTGGAGTGTAATTTCTCTACTCTCTTCCCCTTTTCTTTCCTGTCTGTCTCCCCCTCCCCAATTTGCTTGGAGTCTCTGCCTCAGCACGTGTTTGTTGCACCAAATAAAAAACATCTTCCTGTCCTGTGACCACAGAGACTGCAGCGTTGGAAATTCCTCCTGAATTGCTGACATGGTTGTGCTGTACATTGTTTATGTTTTATGACACACGTTTAACAATATAAACCGTAATATATTAAGGTAAAACATTGAACAAGTGAAGCAGAGTTGGAAGATTCTAGTGATGTGTCTGGTTAGTACAGAGGAGGTAAAGGACTTTAATTTCATCACTACCTTTCTCATGTGCCGTAAGTGATAGATGCTTGTCTACCCCATGCTTTTAAGGTGTGGAGTATAAACAGTGTAAACAGTGTAACACATAAAGGCACAGGAGCTTTCTATAAAACTGATGACTAATTTCAGCAAAATCTTTTCATGTATTGTTCAAAGTTGAAATACTTTCAGAATTGTGATTCTTGGTGGCACAACTGGGGGAGAAGGTGTTATCATGCCCTGTGTAGAGATTGGATCCAGGCCTTTTATGTGTATTATTATTGATGAGGAAAGTCATGTGTGTAAAGGAAAGTATAAAAGAGGGTGAAGGCATCAGAGTTGGGAACAGAACTAAGTTGCCCAGCGTTTGTGATGTTTGTTCCTGCAAAACCTTAGGTTGCCAGAGATCAGCTTTCAGGGAAATAATACTGATGAGTCCTTTCTCCTCCTGCTTAACTAGGCCTTTTGCAGCTGTGAGTGTGGCTTTTGGGGACTATTTCAGCAAGCTGGCCTCCCTGTCATCCTGCAGCAAGGAAAGGATTAGGTATATGCCTTTAGGAGGCTTTTAAACAAGTTCAGGGCAAGCTCAGGATCTCCCTTCTGACCCCTTCTGACTTTGCTCTTAGAGAGACTGCAGTTTTTTGGCCAGTTTGGAGCATAAAGGTGCACAGTTAGCTGGAATAGAATTAATAAAAGTAATGATTTATATCTGTGTGGTATTTATAGTTGGCAAAGTGCTTACATTTACACTGTCTTCTGGTTGTGGTCTTCGTGAATTAGGACAATGTTTTTATATTACTACCCCTATTTTACAGATGAGGAAGCTGGGGTCCCTGAGTTTCCCAAGGTTACATAGCAAGTAAGCAGCAGAGCCAAGACTCAATCCAAGTCAGTTTAGATTGTTCCACTGGGTTAAGTTGGTCACCTGGTCTTCTACCTTATGACTCTTGGTTTGACCAAGGGCCAGGGTTCAAAAGGATAAGCTCCCCAGTGTTTTCTCCATTCAGTTTCAATCTCTGTTATATTTCTCACTATTTTTAGCAATTTTTTCTTTCTGACACTTCATTTTTCCTCTCTATCCCTACTTCTCTGACCCCCCACTTTCAGAGACTGCCTTATTTGCTTTCCTAGAAATTCCTCTTTTAAGGCTTTTGGGAACTTTGACCTACCAGTAGTAACTACGTTTAAGAGAGTGTTTAAAATGTCTCCTGCCCCTCTCATTCATCCCCCACCCCCAAATCATGGCCTCGCCCCATCCTGCCATCATGCTGGCCAAGCGCGTGGGGCAGCTGTGGTCAGTCCCATTTATAAAACTGGTAAATATGGGACCGGTTTCTGTCCCCTCCAAAGGTCAATATTTGTGCAGAGTTTAATTTTAACTTAACAAGCAGTTGTTTTCTGCAGCTGCCCTGGTGTGTTGTGTTGTGTGTGCTTTCCTTTTCCCTCCTTCCCCCGACTGTGTGGGTCTGTGTGTGTGTATGTATCTGTATCCATGCTGTAGACTTCATCTGGCCTCCAGACCTGCGGCCCACTGGCTCGGCCAGGCTCTGTCTCACAAAGGACATTTGGGCTGAAGAGAGCTAGGTAAAGGGGAGTGGGCCTCGCACGTGGAGATAACAGACTTTTTCTAGGGGTCAGGGGACAGAGAACACTATTTAGTCTTCGGTAATCCTAATGTCCTCACCATCACCTCCCTCTGCAGGAGAGACTCTAGAAATGCGAGATTTGAGAGAAATGGTCCCTTCTTTTAAAATCTGCACTATCCCCCTCTTTTGCTTTCTAAGGAGTATTAACCCTTATCCAAGAACCCTGGGTTCTAATTTGGTAGCTGCTTCTTGTGTAAGATGAGGGGAATGCGTAAGATAATCTATTAAGGACTCTCCAGCTTTTAATGTGCTACGATTTGATGAATAATGGAGCATCGGACTGGGTAGCAAGAGTAAATTCTATTCCAGTTTCTAGCTTTAAAATCATTTAACAAATGATCTTGAGCTAGCCATTTTTCCCTCTGGTCCTTAGTTAAGGGGATATGACCTTTGTTCCTTGGAGGGATTTTGTGCAAATGGATGAGATTTTCTTTAAAAGAACTCTGAGCTGTTTAAATAATGAGAAATACTTTAATACTAAGCTCATCTTACCTACTGACCTGTGCCCCCTTTCACCAAGGTATTTACATTTTTTCTCCTTGTGATCACGTTCCTGGCTTCGACAATTTAGTCCAACAGGTTGTCAGAGCCGCAGGATCTGAAGTGGAGGAAGAACTGATGTGAACAGTGGGATGTGGGCTCCAGCCTCAGTGGCTACCTCCTTAGTCTTCCTTGGACATCCTAGACATGTGCCCCACCTCAGGCCCTTGGCACTCGCTGGTCCCTCTGCTAAGAATGCTCTTTCCCCAGATACCTGCATGGCTGGTTCCTCCTCTTCCTCCAGGCCTTTTCCCTGTGCCTTCTAGTTGAGGACTTCCTGGCCACCCTATCTAAAATTCTCCCCCCCCCACCCCCACCAGTACTTTCTGTCCCCTTTCTCTGCCTGTTTTTCTCCTTAGTAATTATCATTACCCAGTGTACCCCAGATTTTACTTTTTACTTTTTCGTTATGTTGTTTTCCTCCTCTGTGAAGGCGTGGATTCCCTATGAGGGCAGGGATTGCCGTCTACCCAGTGCCTCTAGAACAATGCCTGGCACATGTAAGCTCTCAAAATGTATTTGTGGAATACATGGAAGGAAGGAAGGGAGGGAAGGAGAAGTAGGCTCTCTAAACCGATGATTCTTCATAGGGGGTACATAACCCACAGGGGAGGTGATCAGAATGATTTGGAGGCCTTTCTGAGCATTCATACCCTTACCGAAAAAAAATCCAATATGTGCCCCCGCCAACCCCAGGATGGTTAGGATCATTGCATAATGACCTGTAGTTACTGATGAAAATATTTGGTATGCCTCATGTGTGTTGGGTGGGGAAAAAAAAGTCGAGAACCACTGTCCTAGGCAGGCAGACAGGCTTGTCCCCTCCTGGCCTGGGAATTTCAGGCAACCCTCATGGTAGGAGATTTGTTGTTTGTTGTTTTTCCCTCCTTTCCACCTTTCCCTACCTCCTATATACCCCCAACCCATGCCTCCTTGCCCCTCCTGTTTCCTTTATTCTCAGCCAGACACCCACCCACCTCCAGCACACAGAGGCTGCCTACATTGTGAGTGGTTGTAGTCAGGACACAGAGAGCCCTTGACGGCAGCAAGCCCTTCTTGTGACATCAGCTCTGTGGCTTTAGGGGGAAGGCTGTGGCTCCAGGTCCCCAAGGGAGGGGGCTGTTTTTCTCTTCTTGATTGTTCATGTTGGTGCCCGTCTGACTTATAAACTTTAATGGCCAGTTTTAAAGGTTACCGCCATGGGGCACCTTTGTTGCCAGTTTTAGTTTTTTAATTTGGAAACTTTTTTCCCCCTTGTGGTCTTGGGAGGAAAGATTTGGGGCCATTTGGGGCTGGGAATTGGTATTTGTGGGTGATGATGAGATAGCACAGCAGCATTCTGGTTCTGGCTCCAATAACCAGAATCTCTGGCATATTACCCAGTGGCCCAAATGAGCCCCAAAGTGAGAAGGGGAAGACTGACATTGGGACGTATGGTGTTGGGCAGTATCGGTCAAGGGTATAGAGGGTTGGGAACTTGTTGGGCTGTCTGAGAAGGATGGGAACCATAGTTGAGGCACTGGAGCACCAGGAAAGGAAGGAGACTTCTCACTTTTATTCTAAGCCCTTACCTCTTCTTTTATTTCAAGTTGTAATCCTTTGCTCTGAATATGAACATCATTGACAATGGTCAGATTTAATTGGGATGGAGGCAAGGCTTCAGATGAGATTTGATGGTGGAGAACGTGGCCCGTTGGTGGTTGTCCCAGTGCGGCACAGATACAGGTCTAACACAGAAAGCTTCGCTGAGTCTTTTTGCCAAGTCTTTTTGTTATTAATCTTTGTGCCTTTATTTAAAAAAAAAAAACCCCAAACCCCTTTTTTCCACTCAGGGTGACTTCACAAAGCTTCACATATCAAAAAATGGTCATTGTCCACCTCAGGATCATCTGCATTCCTAGGAGAAAAACCGTATTATGGAATAATACTCAAGTAATAGCATCTTGGAATCAGAAGGGATTTTTAATACATAGAACTCTAATAAAACTAAAAAGTACTCGGGTACTTGTCTTGTTGTGGTGTAGTAATTCAAATAAATGGGTAGATAATCTAACAAATAGACCCTAAGAAGGGCAAGCCTACCAATCCATGGATGCTTAGACACTTGCTCAAAGAGATACGCTCTTTATGGACTGTTGGCTGATGTCCTCCCCTCTCTAGTGTTTGAATGGATTAGGCTGAACTCAGGATTCAACTTTGGATGATCTTGAAGAATTCAGGAAGGGATGCCTGCTATAGAAGGAAGAGATACAGCTCAGCTCTCCACGATATGCAGTACGAGGGCAGACCCTTTGGGACAGTTTCGATACCTTCCACGGGACATATAATATAGGGTCTTGGATTCAGATCTCACTCCTGGCTGTTCTTCCTGGGTTGGACAGAGCTGGGTTTGCTTCTCGTTCCCTGTGTTGCAGGGCGGGGGAGGAGTGGGGGTTGGCTCGGGGCTGGGCCACAATTAGTGACCTGGAAGCCGGGCTGGGCACCCAGAGGCTATAAATAGCAGACATGGCGCAGTCGCTGAGTGGACTCGAAGCCCAGCCAGACTAGCCGCGTTTCAAGTGGTCTGGGTGGGATTTTTTTTCTCCGTTAACCATTTGTACATCTGGTTTCCTCAGCATTGGTGGGGGCAAAGGAGGAGGGTGGGGTTGTGAGCAGAACCAGAAGTTCATATGTGGAGTAGCTTCTGGGTTAGTTTTGCCATATGTGTATCTTGGAGCTTTGGGGGCCCTCAGGACTAGCGGGTATCTGGGAGTAAAAATGGTGACTGCTAGAAGATAAGGTCTCAGAGCAGGACATGCTGTGTGGGAAATGCGGAAGTCCTGCAGGGCCCCTGTCACTAACATATGGTGGGTATTCCTGAGGAGCGAGAGAAGTAGGGTCTCACATGGAGCCACTTGTTATCTGGGAATAGACAAGGGCTTCTTAGTTCTCAGTACTCTATGAAACAGGCCCTCTGTCACAGCTAAGCCATTCTGCTCACCTTCCTCCTTACAGGCGTTGCTAATACTTGCTTCTCTGCATTTGTTCCCGTCATCTGCCCTGGATTTGAAGTCAGAATACTTTGACTTTTCAAATTATTATTGAAATATAGTTGACATACAGTATTATGTTTGTTCCAAGTGTGCTACATAATGGTTTGACATTTGCACACATTATGAAATGATCACCATGATAAGTCTACTAACCCTCTGTCCCCATATAAAGTTATTACAATATCACTGACCATATTCCTTATGCTGTATATTACATCCCCATGGCTTATCTATTTTATAGCTGGTGGTTTGTACCTCTTAATCCCATTCACCTATTTTGTCTCCCTTACCCCTCTCCCCTCAGGCAACCACCCATTTTTCTCTGTGTTTATGAGTTTGTTTTCATTTTGTTTTGTTCGTTTGTTTTGCTTTTTAGATTCTACATATAAGTGAGATCATACAGTATATATCTTTGTCCGACTTATTTCAATTAGCGTAATACCCTCTAGATCCATCCATGTTGTCACAAATGGCAAGATTTTATTTTTTATGGCTGAATAATATTCCATTATATATATAATATTCCATTATATATATGATATTCCAACACACACACACACCCATATATATATACATCTTCTTTATCCATTCATCTATCAATGGACACTTAGGTTGCTTGCATAACTTGGCTACTGTAATGAATGCTGCAATGAACAGTGGTGTTACTTTGATTTGAATTCCAGTTCTTCCACTTATTTATTTGTCACTTGGACATATTATTTAAGCTCCCTGGGCTTCTGTTTAATTCATCTGTCAATGAGCAATCTTGATAGACTATCCCATAAGGTTCCTTCGAGCTTTTATAAACCCATATATTGATTTCAGTCAGTCCATTTCTATTTTTCTTCTTCAGGATATATTTTTCGTCTTTCCTTGCATATATCAAATGTTTCTTTGCAATTATTTTCTGGCTATTTTCACATATTTATATTTTGTCTCTTCAAGTAGATTACAAGTTCTTTGAAGCGGGAAACCATATCTTCTCTATCTCTACCACTCACTGCACTTACTATGAATGTTGTAGGCAGCATTAAAGCCCACTAATACTTCTCTGAGAGGCCGGCAGGCAGACTTGGAGGGGATTGGGCATAGGAAGTAACGAATATGTTTTCAACAAACTCCACTTTGAGAGATGACTTTGTTAGAGTAAAATGGAAAATAGCAAATTAGAGCACAGATGGGAGATGGGAGATTTCATGTGTTTTACTGAACGACAGGATTCCAGGCCCGTTGCTTTGCTGATCTCTTTCTCTTTACCGTTTCTTCTTTCATCTTCTCTTGGAGGTGCTTTTACTTACGGGAGCAGTCTGAAGCAGTGGTTTTTTTGGACACTGCTTTAATAACACTGAGTATGGGACTATATTTTACATAATGGTAAAAGGACTTTCTGTTCCAAGCATAGGCTCTTTGATATTAGGTTTCAGTTCTTCTAGTTTCAGTAATCCGTCTGTTTGTAGACCTTTAGGCCTGAAGATGAGGATAATAACACTTGCTGATATCTGAAAATGTGTATGACATTGTTTTCTCAGTCCAGGGAGAGCAGTGTCTCTCCTGGTTGGCTTTCCTGTCCCAGGGCTTTGATCTTCCATCCCTTGTTTCATCCTTTCTCCTACTTTTAGCTCTTTGGACCAGGCTAAACAATTCCTCCCCTCTTGGGTGTTTACACTCTCCCAATGTTAGCAGAAGGTTATCGTGTCCAGTCTCAGACGTCATAGGCCATCTGCCTGGCTTAAGCCCCTAATCACTCCTTTTTTATCCTTTCCTCCCTCACCCCAAGTCAGTTATGTGACTCTTCCTGGAGCTTCCCCAAACTTATCTCTACAGTTTCGGTGCCAGAATGCCCGATACTGGGCACATGAACCAGGCAAGAAAGAGACCGTTTCTCTAACTTCAAGGCATGATGCCTCCCAGCCCTGGGATTTGAGGCAAGGATCTTTTTTGTTGTTGGTATTATCTTTCTTTCAGTTCATCCATGTAATAAACATTTCTTGAGCACCTATTATATACTTCCTTCTTATTAGACACCAAGAATATAATTCTGTTTTATTAAACTTAGCAGACGTTTAGGTAATGACTATTTATTTGCAAGGTATTATGTTAGAAGATGGGGGTTCAAGAATAACTGTATCCAGAACTTTGCCCCCAAGGAGTTTATAACCCGGTGGAAGGGCCCCTGATGTGTATATACTGAACTGTAATGCAGTGCAGAATGAAATGAGAGCAAATATGGGTCGAACTAATGTGCTCTGGAAGAAAAGAATAAAGTAGGTTTGATTTTGGCTCTTTGAAGGAGGTAGGGTTGTGGGCAGCAGGAAGGGATCAGGGAAGACTTTGAGAAAGAGAAGAAATTTGAGCTGGACCTTGAAGGATAAGAATTTCCCTAAGTAGAGAATGTGGAAAAGGATATTAGACACAGCAAACAACATTCATTCTTTCTTCCCAGAAATATTTTTTGAGAGAATGGGAAAGGGGCATATTAAACAGAACAACACTTATTCCTTCTTTAGATATTTGTGAGTGCCAACTGTGTGCCGGTCACTGTGCTAGATCCGGTGATAGAGCAGTGACCAAAACAAAGTCCTTGGTCTCAGAGAACTGACAGTCTGGTGAGTTGTCTAAACGAATGTGACCTTTTTCCTCTGTCCCATTGCTCTTATCACTCATCATGCTTCTTATTGTACTAAGTCTTTTGAACTGAAAAAGATCATATCTCTTAACCCTCTGGGCATTGTCATCTCCCTATGTGGTGCCATCTCCATCTTTCTAGATTATTTCTTCTTAGCTAGATTTTTGACACGTCAGTAACAGAGACCAGATTCTGCGCAAGCCTTAGGCAATAGTGATGATTGATACTTTTGATAAGCACCCCATATCATTAGAAGATTGTGAGATGTCTTATATTTTACTGTTATTTTTACTTTACAGTATACTTTTGAATTCTTTGAAAATTGATAATCTGTATATGTAACAAATGGTAAATATTAAACCAGAAAATATGATTAACCAGAATATCCGCTTCTCAATCAAGCATGTGATTGATACTATAATCATATTTACCTTGGCTGAATCTGCTCCATTTCTTTCAGTTACTGTGCTGATTCTCAAGGCCCATCTTCTGCCCAGCTGATGTATGTTTCTGTTTTACCCATGGTCTCTTCATGGCTTTAGGCCATTTTAATTTGGTCAAGTTAAGCCTTTCTTCCCAAGTCTGCAATTGCCTTTGCCTCAATTCTAAGAGAGGCTGACAGTAGGAATGAATCCAAAATTCCATTCATTTTATATTCACCACATCTGGGTTTCTTTTAGCATCATTTTCCCCCTTGAGAACATTTTCAAGGTTCTCCTAATTTTCTAGGTTTTTTTTTTTTTTTGGCGGGGGCGGTGCCTTTTATAAGATTGCTAAGAAGTTTCCAGGACTGACTATCTAGTCTTGAGTCTATTTATGTATCCCCTCTTCTCTACCACCTTCTCTAGATTAGTAAAATAATTGTCTTTTCCTTTCTTCATTTATTCTGTAGGCATCTTATTCTTGAGACCCAAGATGTGGGTGATAGTTATCCTCTGTTCCCCTTTGTTTCCTAGGGAACCATTTGTTCTCTAAAGAGTAGTCCTGGTATATCTTGCATTCCCTTATAAGGGAACCCTCTAGGTAGAGAGAGCAGCAATTAGTTTTCATATCTCCTGATTTCACTACAGCAACTACCCTAGTTCAGCAGTTTCTGGAGATTTCTAGTTAGACTTTTGTGGTTGTTAACACCGTTCTGAGCCACTAGGGGCCACTCTGTTTCCCTTAGCTCTTTTGGCCTAATTATGGGAGAAATATCCCTTTTCCTTTAGTCAGTCTGTGTCTGGTCCTGGGGCCACCACATTTGGCCCTGCAGGTTGTGTACTGCACAACTCCAGTGAGTTCCATTCACATAAAGTATGATGCCCTGGAGTCATGCACTGAGCGGCTCCGCCGTTAGTTCAGCCAAGGCAATCTCAGTACTTTTTTTTTTTTTAAAGCTTAGACAAAACAGAACCCAAAATACCAAAACCAGAACCAAAAAAACAAAAAAAAACCCACGTTTACTTAGGACTAAATTCTTCCCCACACCATCACTACATTATTCATATAAATAATGCAAGTTCTACTAAACAAACAAACACCTTACATATGTGTGCTCTGGAGTTAGACAGGCCTGGGTTTGACAGTCTGGGTTGACGGCACCACTTGCTGGCTGTGCAACTTTGCTGGAGCAAGTTACTTAACTTGTCTGAGTGGGGGCTCCAGAGTCAAGTGATCTGGTTTCAAAGCATCTTTCTACTCAGTTACTAGCTGTGTGACTTTGAGAAAGATACTTAACCTATCTGGCTTCAGTTTCTTTTTCTGTATCATGGGTATATTAATGTACCCTACAGAGATGTAGGAGCTTGATAAGATAATATACTTAGGTACTTTTCACAGTGTCTGGGCACATAATAAACCCTCAAAGGTACTGGTTATGTGTATAATTATTATTCTCATATTTCTTTCCATTTAGCAATCAGTATATTAATAAAGATGGCATCCCTTGGTTCAATGTTTATGTATATAAATGGATTTGAAATTAGTTCTCATTATCATTACACTGAAATATCCTTCCCTACCTAAACAGACAAACAAACAAAACAAAAAGGAGTTCACATTAAAACAAGAATGCGATCTTCTCCTATCAGTTGGCAAAAATTAAGATGGATTATTATAGTTTTGGCAAGAGTGTGGGGAATTGGGCATTCTTTATACAATTTTAGTGGGAAGGTAAATTGATACATTATTTTTGGAGGGCAATTTTTGGCAGTATCAGATATATCCTTTAATCCAGCAGGTAGGAATGTAATCCGTAGAATTATTAACATGCAGAGATATACACAAGTATGTTCAAAGTAGCGTTCCTTATAATAGAAAAATTGGAAACAGTTTAAATGCCTACTGTTATGTAAATAAGAAAAATTATGGTTTATCCATTCACTGTAATACAAAGAAACAATTAAAAAGAATGAGGTAGACCTGTCTATACCTTGAAAAGATGGCCATGATATACTATTAAGTGAAAAAAGAAAAATGCATAAAAATATGTGTAATATGATCCCATTTTAGGGGGAAAATCACCTCTGTGTATGTTTATATAAGAATAGAAAAATGTCTGGGAGGATATACACCAAAATTGTTCACAGTGATTACCTCTGAGGAATGGACTGGAGGTGAAGAGAGCGAGTCTTTTACTTATATACTTCTGTAGTGTTTAAACTTGTGTTAAGTGTAAACTTAAGGGTAAAGTCAGTATGTTTCTCTGTAATTTTTGTAAAAGGAAGAAAAATAAATGGATGAGTTTACCCAGCACCAATTCCTTATCCTGATAGAGTTCTTTGCCTCTTCTTAGACAGATTGATTGGTTTAGCTTCCGGGGCCCACTGGTACTTGTTCCTTTCCTCAGTCTTGTCTGGCGTGGTGGGTGTGTTGCCTGTGGGATAATTCTCAGTCCCTCTGGGAATTTACAAATTCTAATTCTCTTCCAGAGTGTAAGCACGAGATCAAGTCCTCTGGATTCTTGGCCATATTTCATTGCTTCTTTAGAGCTCCTCTGGCCCTCTTAGATCATCCTAATTTCTAATCTAATGAGGAAGGCACTTTCCTAATGGGCCCCAAGAGTTCAACTTGATCTTTAGGCCTATTTTCACTAAGCTTACACAAGCTTCACCCTTCTTGAAAGTTTCCTTAGCTCCTGGACTCTTGAAAACCCTGTTCTCATCTCTTGAGAGATATATGTCTGTTTGGTTGACTTCCTAATATTAAAGCTGGTGCTATTCTTTGGAGCTTAGAAATCTATCCTTTTGTTCTAGACTAGTTCCAGCCTCCGGTTGGTAATTATAGCATGACTCCTAGTGGCATGTGCTGTATTCCCAGCAGATTGTTACCTTGTGTCCACGTTCCTGCCAGGATAACAGAGGCTTCCTTCTTTTCTGTTCTGAAGATTTGTGTCCTCTACACCACCACTCCCCTTAGTGGACCTTCCACTGTATTCCACCTTCCAGTTTGAGGAACACATCTCGCATTTCTCCATTCTGTCCTCTTTTCCCACCCTTCCCCAGTTGCTGAACCCTTCCACTGTGCCTTCTGGAATTAATAGTACATCATCAGCAGAATCTTCTTTAGCTTCAGTCTCTTCTCTGGGCATTTCTTTCTCCTTCCGGCTCAGAAACCTGGCTTTCCCCTGAGGATGTTTCTTTTTTACACCCCTCTTACATGGTAGCTATTTCTTCTCCCATAGTCCTCTTACCACTGAGTTTGAAGGTGGGATACGTGTGCTCCGTGCTTCTAATTGCTGCATTCCGACTGTTCTCCCTCCTCTTCCCTAAAAAGCCTGGCTTTGAATCTCGTGTCATAAGATTATATCATCCATTATTCTTCATTGTTGTTGTAACGCACTGACTCTGAGTCATTCCAACTCATTTCTTGGGGACTTTAGCTCCTGACTCACCACCACTTTCTCCAGTCTTCTCTGATTACCTTGACTTCTGCTCTGTCTCATTCACTGATTACTATGGACATACTCTAGAGCACTGGTTCTCAACAAGGGGAGGTTGTGCCCTCAGAGAACCTTTGGAAATGTCTGGAGACATTTTTGGTTGTCACCATTTGTGGTGGGGTGCTGCTGGCATCTAGTGTAGTATGTAACATCCGGGGATGCTGCTCAGCATCCTGTAGTGCACAGGATGGCCCCCATGACAAAGAACTGTCTAACCCAAAGGGTCAGTAGTGCCACTGTTTAGAAGCTGCTCTAGGGTCTACTCTGGACTTTGACATCACCAGTTATCGCAACCCCTCCGTAATCTCAATTTTACACATCCTACTTTCCAACCATTTCCTTTTCTTATCATTCCAGCTCTCCTTCTCTACCTCGACTCAACATTCCTTTAACTCCACAGAGACCTCCATTCCATTGACCTTACCCTCCTTTTCACTGTCTTGACTCCTTTGATGTCCTCCTTCCTTTCCTTACCCAGCTTCTATGGTCAATCATTATAATCACTTCCTTGCATGCACTCTTGATTCTGTTGCCCATCTCTTGTGTCATATACAGTTAATCCCAACTTTTCTACCTCTTCCATACCTGCATATGCAGCCAGATATAGTCAGAAAAAAAAAAAAAGCATGCTGACTAGTTTCCATTTAAATTCTTGACCAAGAACTTCAAGTGCACCCTTAATAATGCCAGGCAGTCATATTATATTTCCCTAATCCATTCACTCTCCCATCATTCTAGATGACTATTTCATACCTTCTGCTCTTTCCTTAAGTCCCTATCACCTTAACCTTGCTTCCTAATTTGCTGGGGGAAAAAGAAGAATCAATAAGAAGTGAATGGTGACAGACTTACCCCACCACTTCTACTTACTGCTAACATATATACCCTCATATACCGACTTTCTGCTTGTTTGCATAGATAAATTAGCCATCTACCGATCTAAAAGCAGTCCCTCTATTTGTGCAATTAGATTCCATGTTACCTATCAAGGAAATTGCTCCAGTAATTCTCCCCTCTCTAACTTTTTGCTTTCTATAAGTTTATCATATTAGCATACAAATGTGCTATTATTTTTCCTACCTTAAAAATCCTTCTATTGATGCCCTGCTTTGCCCAGTAATTACTACCCTACTTCTTTGCCCCCTTTGCTACAAAACTCCTTTCAAGAGCTGTCTATTTTCATGATGCTCAGTTTCTCTCTTGTTCTCTCTTAAAACCATTTCAGTGGGGTTTGACTCTCACTCTACCAAAGCTGTTCTTGAAAAGGTCACTGCTGACTTTCTCACTGCCAAGTCCAATAGTTAGTTCTTGGTTCTCATCTTTTTTGATTTACAAGCAGCCTTTGATACAGCTGGTCACCCAGGCCTTCTTGACACACTATCTTCATTTGTCTTCCAGAGCTGTGCACTTTCTTGGCTTTATTTTCCACTTCTTGGTTACTTCTTCACAAGCTCCTTTGCTGATTCCTTCTCTTCTGCACTCCCTCCAGGACTCAGTCCTGGGTCCTCTTCTGTTCTCTACCCACCTTCACTCTGACTGATTGCATTCAATCTCATGGCTTCAAATACCATCTTTACGCCTGTATCTCCAGCCCAGATATTCCCAAACTCCACACTTGTGTTTCCAGCTGCTTGTTCAACATTTCCATTTGAAAGTCTAATAGACATCTCAAACTCAACATATTCAAATTGAATATTTCCTTTCCATTCTCTGCTTTATTCTCCCACAGATCTTACAAAAGCCACCTCTGTAACTAGATTCAGTGGAAGTGGGAAAGGAAGAAAACTGATTTGGCCAAGGGTTTCCTTAGCTTTTCTCTCATATCCACTGCCCACCTTCCCTTTCTAGGAAGGGACCAGTACAGCCTTTCACATCTCTTGGTCAGTCTTTTCTTTAGACCCTCCCTTAGGTGCCTTTCTACTCTGACTAGTGGCCTTTGGGGTGGAGTGGGGGTGGGGGGCCCCTGGGGTGGGCATCAGAGGGAATAAATTCCTCTCCCACCCTCTTCCTCTGTTTTGGTGGGTTGGAGGGCCAAAGCCTTGACAGATAATGTTTTATTATCAGCAGGTGTTGCAGATGCCCTGTAACCAGAGCCTAGATTTGGTCCTTCCTTCGTCCCCTCACCTGGAGATGAACCCTGGAGTAGCTGTTCTGTTCCCTAGGGTCAGCCTGGTGTCAGGGCTGCCTGTTCTTGCCTCCTAAGTGAACCTGAGGATAAGGGTTTAGCAAACTCAGTGGGAATCTTAAACCCACAAGATGATGGCTTCCTACGAGGAAGTGGAGAGTGTATCAGTTAGGAAACACTTAATTAGGTAACCAGGGCATTCTCTCCTCCTCAGTGAAACCTAGATCCAAAGGAGTGTGAGATGTACTATACCTAGAAACGATCCGGGCATCTTCGAGTCCCTGTGGTCCCTGGACTACAGCGGGGAGAGTCGACAAGGGACGCAGAAATCCCGGGCTGAGGGACTAGAAAGCTCAGAAAGCAGCTTTTAGCCTCAAGCCTGATTACATCCATTTAGGAAAATTCCCTCCTAATCAAGACTGCCTTGACCCCTCCGCAGAGTCACGCTTCTCTGTTTCTCCAGCCCCCTTCTCCCACCACCCTCAACTCCCCCATAGTGCGACCACACTCCTGTCCTGAGTCGTGGTCTGGCTGAAGTGTATCTTTTAACCTCCACTTTTCTCCTAGTATTCCATCTTTTTCTGGCATCTCTTTAATGCCTCATTAGGCCTGCCTAGTTTTCCCTAGGCACTGGATTTTAGAGTCATCATTGGACAACTTTGGGTCACACCCCTCCATCACCACCCCAGCTATGTGTTAGGCAGGTGCCCTGTTGTGAATGAGTATTTTGAGCTGAACTGTGGCAGGTAACTCAGGCCTAGCAATTAACCCGCTAGAGCTTCAACGTCCTAACCTTGAAGCCTGCCAGGTTCTTGATTTTCTGGAAAGTGACTTTGTATCCAGAATTTTTTATTTTCTTAGAACCTCAGATTTCTTGGAATCTGTGCCCTTCTTTAAACTCAGAGTTCAGGGGGGCCAGGCGCTGGTACAAGTCTGAGGAGCATGTCCCTCAACAGGTCTGCCATGCTTGGACTTTGGTAGACACTGCAGTGTTGTGTTAAATATTTTTTACATTTTCATTTGGATGTTTGATTTGATTTGGTTTTCACTGTCTTTCAAAATATTTTTACTTGCTCTTGCCCTCCCTAAACCTAGAGCTCTACAACGATTCAGATGGTACCAGGACCTCTTTCTTGATTTTTCATCCTAATCCATTTCATCAGGCTCCTATGAGCCCACTATCTAAACTGCCTATGTTTGCCTGCCAGGTTTAGCCACATAGGCAGAAGAAAGGCAGCTTTCCCTCCTCCTCAGAGGCATTTGATATTGTGAGTATCTGCTACAGCGAGCTCATGGGCATCAGTAGCTATGGGCTGTACAGAATTAAGATTATACATACTCTGAACTCTTAAGGGATTCATAATCCGGTAGGTTGTTAACGTACACAAATAAACATAGTATATTATAAACATGTTTCAGTTCGCTCATTTGTTTAAAGGATTATTTCAGTAATTGATTGTGAGGAAGAAAATCCCCTCAATTAGCTTAGGTAAAAAGGAAATTTACTGAAAAGGCACAGGGAGATCTGTCCATGTCTAATCTCAGGACACCTAACCATGTCTCACAGGAACTGGAAATTTAGCGTCTTTCTCTGGGATCTCAAGATCACTCATCTCAAGACCCACTGACACGTTTGTTTCTGCTCCTCTAAGCTATTGAGTGACATGTGGCTTTGGCTTGCCTTACTGCTAACTCTGACTAGGTCTGCATGGCCTTTCTAAGTAAGCAAGCACTATTATCTAATGCAAGTCTTTACAGCAGGAGTTTTTCACCCTGGGATCCATGGATCCCTTGAGAATTCATGCTTAGAATTCAGGGTTTCATGAATTGGATGCGGGGGGATTGCATCTTTATCTTCATTAACCTGTAACAAATTTAGCATTTCCTCTATTATAAACGTAAACAAGGTCAGAATGGCTGTCATCAAAAAGTCTACAAACAATAAATGCTGGAGAGGGTGTTAAGTAAAGGGAACCCACCTACAGTGTTGGTGGGAATGTAAATTGATACAGCCACTATGGAGAACAGTATGGAGGTTCCCTAAAAATTAAAAATAGAGCTACCATATGATCCAGCAATCCCACTCCTGGGCATGTATCCCAAAAAGATGAAAACTGTAATTCAAAAAGATTTAAGCACCCCAGTGTTCATAGCAGCACTATTTACAATAGCCAAGACATGGAAATAACCCAGGTGCCCATCAACAGATGATTGGTTTAAGAAGATGTGGTATATATACATATACAATGGAGTATTACTCAGCCATAAAAAATGAAATATTGCCATTTGCAGCAACATGGATGGAGAATATCATACTAGGTGAAGTAAGTCAGACAAAGACAAATATTAGATGATATCAATTATATTAGAATCTAAAAAATAATATAAATGAATCTATATACAAAGCAGAAATAGACTCACAGACATAGAAAACAAACTTACAGCTATCAAAGGAGAAAGAGGGTGGGAGGGATAAATTAAGAGTATGGGATTAACAGATACAAACTACTATACATAAAGCAGATAAACAGAAACTAGGGGCAGGACGGGAATAAAGACGCAGACCTGCTAGAGAATGGACTTGAGGACATGGGGAGGGGGACGGGTAAGCTGGGACAAAGTGAGAGAGTGGCATTGACATATATACACTACCAAATGTAAAACCGATAGCTAGTGGGAATCTAAAAAATAATATAAATGAATCTATATACAAAGCAGAAATAGACTCACAGACATAGAAAACAAACTTACAGCTATCAAAGGAGAAAGAGGGTGGGAGGGATAAATTAAGAGTATGGGATTAACAGATACAAACTACTATACATAAAGCAGATAAACAGAAACTAGGGGCAGGACGGGAATAAAGACGCAGACCTGCTAGAGAATGGACTTGAGGACATGGGGAGGGGGACGGGTAAGCTGGGACAAAGTGAGAGAGTGGCATTGACATATATACACTACCAAATGTAAAACCGATAGCTAGTGGGAAGCAGCCGCATAGCACAGGGAGATCAGCTTGGTGCTTTGTGACCACCTGGGTGGGAGGGAGAGAGATGCAAGAGAGAAGAGATATGGGGGGGGGGCGGCGTATGTATAGCTGATTCACTTTGTTGTAAAGCAGAAGGTAACCCACTATTGTGGAGCAATTATACTCCAATAAAGATGTTAAAAATTTTTTTTTTTAATTAAAAGAAAAAACCACCAAAAACCAAAAAACAGGTAAACAACAAGGATTTACTGTATAGCCCAGGGAACTATATTCAATATCTTAACCTATAATGGAAAATAATCTGAAAAAATATATATATAACTGAATCACTTTGCTGTAACCTGAAACTAACACAATATTATAAATCAACTATATTTCAATTAAAAAAATAAACAAATGTAAGCAAAATTCACCATGTCATTAGCAGTATCTGTGACTTTGTCACCAATAGAAATCACAGATGTTTTCATATCATTTTATAGTTGCTACAGATATCATGAAATATACGCTCATCACTACTTGAAATTCTGGTGGTTATTTGACCCATTACTAGATCTTATAATTTAATGCGTTAATAAAGAAGTACATATATTATTCTGTTACACATTTTATTTTATTTATTTATTTTAAAAAATATTTATTTATTTGGTCGCGGCGGGTCTTAGTTGCGGCAGGCGGGCTCCTCTTAGTTGCGGCTCGTGGCCTCCTTAGTTGTGGCATGCGAACTCTTAGTTGCAGCATGCATATGGGATCTAGTTCCCTGACCAGGGATTGAACCTGGGCCCCCTGCATTGGGAGCACAGAGTCTTAATCACTGTGCCACCAGGGAAGTCCCCATATTTTAAAAATATTTGAATATGGCATTTTAATGAATTTATTTCCTTTGTAATCTTATATATTTTATTTTATGCATTTAAAAAGGGTCCCCAGGCTTCACCAGACTGCAAAGGAGTCCATAGCACACACAAAAAGCTAAGCATCCATGCTGTGACTTTTGGATCACACACCCAATGAAGAGAATCTGGTTGATCTAGAGATTGAGTTCTCTTGGGTCACGTGTCCACCCTTGGTCTAATTAGTTGGGGCCAGGGGATCAGAGTCACACTGATTGATTGATTGATCAATCAATCAATAAAGGATTGATTCCGTGTGTGTGTGTGTGTGTGTGTGTATGTGTGTGTATGTACACTTTTGTTCATTTAACAAAGAATTTGAGGCAGCTTTTAAAATATTCCTTTCAATTTTATTATCTCCCAATCCTGGAAAACAATGTTCTCTTGGCCTATCCCCAGAGAGTTTGCTGCTGAATATATTTACTAAAGTCTAATGGAGCATCCCTAGACCTCAGGCTGGTTTTAGCAGGAAGCAGCCTTGGGATGGTCAGAATCAATGCTAGAGAATCTCAGACTATGGGAAGCAGCAATCACAGGGCACTGAATTTGAAAAGTGCTGAGGACTCGAGTTATTCCTCCTCTGCAGGACTTAAAAGGAGCCTTTTGCCTCCCTATCCCCACCTCCCATCCCACCCCCATCCCAGACAGTACATCCCTTGCCCGATACCGACTGTTCTTGCTTTGAGAATGCTGATATGAATAGCTTTATAAGGAAAGAACTTGCTGAAATGTCTCTGAGGTTGTGCTGTTTGCCCTCGCTTAAACTCTGCTGGACCGTGAGCATGGGAATCTGGGACTGCAAAAGGAAGAACTAAGACATCCCAAGAGTTCCAGCCCCTTGCTTTTTGGACTCAGTGAGAGATTGGCAGCCAAGGGCTCGTCTCTAACTGGGCTAATGAGAAGAGGTCCTCAGCCAGGATTGGGATATACTTCCATCCCAAAGCTCTGCAACAAATGTAGAGTATAAGCTCCATGAGGGAAGTGGCCATGTCTGTACCCCCAAACTGAATTCCCAGCACATACTTCAGAGCCTGGCACGTAGTAGATACTCAATAAATATTTGCTGAATGAACCTGAACTCTAGGAGCTCACAGTCTACTGGGAGAGAAAGGAAACAAGTAAACATAAATAATTGAAAATTATTATGACTGTTTTGAGGAAAAAGAATGGAGTGCTATAAGAACAAATACTTTAGATGACATGGTAAGGGGACCAGGAGAAGTTCCGTTTGAACTGAGATCTGAGGTCTGAAAGATGAGAAGGAACCAGCCACTTGAAGAGTAGGGGGAGGACTTCCCTGGTGGCACAGTAGTTGAGAGTCCACCTGCCGATGCAGGGGACACGGGTTCGTGCCCCGGTCCGGGAGGATCCCACATGCCGCGGAGCGGCTGGGCCCGTGAGCCATGGCCGCTGAGCCTGCGCGTCCGGATCCTGTGCTCCGCAACGGGAGAAGCCACAACAGTGAGAGGCCCGCGTACCGCCAAAAAAAAAAAAAGAGTAGGGGGAGACAGATATACAGGAGATGCCCTTAAGCCCCTGGCCAGCTAGTAGCAATGCTGAGGAGGAAGTCGAAGTCTGCCTGCCTATTTATCTAGGTTCTTGTAGGCTATTTGTAGAAAAAAGAAGTGGTCTACTGTTAATTCATGGTTAGTCTGTTCACCGCTGCCCCCACCCCACACCATTCCTTACGTATCCAGCTTGGTTTTTTTTTTGTTTTTTTTTTTTTTTTGTGGTATGCGGGCCTCCCTCTG